>NW_028149459.1:0-109872 GCF_964270895.1 Podarcis filfolensis
CAGCAAAAATCTGACTTTTGGCAATTCACTCAAAAATGGTGCCAAACGCTTGAAAATGCTCCCCTGAAAGGTTTGGCGATGGAAACAGAAGGCTTTTTATCACAGGACAAGAAATCAGCCCTCGACAACTTAACCGGCGGAAAAAGATTTTTTTGAAAAAATCCCTAAGCCCCGGGGTCACAATTTCAGCAAAAATCTGACCTTTGGCAATTCACTCAAAAATGGTGCCAAACGCTTGTAAATGCGCCCCTGAAAGGTTTGGCGATGGAAACAGAAGGCTTTTTATCACAGGAGAAGAAATCAGCCCTCGACAACTTAACCGGCGGAAATTTTTTTTTTTTGAAAAAATCCCTAAGCCCCGGGGTCACAATTTCAGCAAAAATCTGACTTTTGGAAATTCACTCAAAAATGGTGCCAAACGCTTGAAAATGCTCCCCTGAAAGGTTTGGCGATGGAAACAGAAGGCTTTTTATCACAGGACAAGAAATCAGCCCTCGACAACTTAACCGGCGGAAATTTTTTTTTTTGAAAAAATCCCTAAGCCCCGGGGTCACAATTTCAGGAAAAATCTGACTTTTGGCAATTCACTCAAAAATGGTGCCAAACGCTTCCAAATGCTCCCCTGAAAGGTTTGGCAATGGAAACAGAAGGCTTTTTATCACAGGACAAGAAATCAGCCCTCGACAACTTAACCGGCGGAAAAAGATTTTTTTGAAAAAATCCCTAAGTCCCGGGGTCACAATTTCAGCAAAAATCTGACTTTTGGCAATTCACTCAAAAATGGTGCCAAACGCTTGAAAATGCTCCCCTGAAAGGTTTGGCGATGGAAACAGAAGGCTTTTTATCACAGGACAAGAAATCAGCCCTCGACAACTTAACCGGCAGAAATTTTTTTTTTTGAAAAAATCCCTAAGGCCCGGGGTCACAATTTCAGCAAAAATCTGACTTTTGGCAATTCACTCAAAAATGGTGCCAAACGCTTGTAAATGCGCCCCTGAAAGGTTTGGCGATGGAAACAGAAGGCTTTTTATCACAGGAGAAGAAATCAGCCCTCGACAACTTAACCGGCAGAATTTTTTTTTTTGAAAAAATCCCAAAGCCCCGGGGTCACAATTTCAGGAAAAATCTGACTTTTGGCAATTCACTCAAAAATGGTGCAAACGCTTGAAAATGCTCCCCTGAAAGGTTTGGCGATGGAAACAGAAGGCTTTTTATCACAGGACAAGAAATCAGCCCTCGACAACTTAACCGGCGGAAAAAGATTTTTTTGAAAAAATCCCTAAGCCCCGGGGTCACAATTTCAGCAAAAATCTGACTTTTGGCAATTCACTCAAAAATGGTGCCAAACGCTTGAAAATGCTCCCCTGAAAGGTTTGGCGATGGAAACAGAAGGCTTTTTATCACAGGACAAGAAATCAGCCCTCGACAACTTAACCGGCGGAAAAAGATTTTTTTGAAAAAATCCCTAAGCCCCGGGGTCACAATTTCAGCAAAAATCTGACTTTTGGCAATTCACTCAAAAATGGTGCCAAACGCTTGAAAAGGCCCCCCTGAAAGGTTTGGCGATGGAAACAGAAGGCTTTTTATCACAGGACAAGAAATCAGCCCTCGACAACTTAACCGGCGGAAAAAGATTTTTTTGAAAAAATCCCTAAGCCCCGGGGTCACAATTTCAGCAAAAATCTGACTTTTGGCAATTCACTCAAAAATGGTGCCAAACGCTTGAAAAGGCCCCCCTGAAACGTTTGGCAATGGAAACAGAAGGCTTTTTATCACAGGACAAGAAATCAGCCCTCGACAACTTAACCGGCAGAATTTTTTTTTTAAAAAAAAATCCCTAAGGCCCGGGGTCACAATTTCAGCAAAAATCTGACTTTTGGCAATTCACTCAAAAATGGTGCCAAACGCTTGAAAATGCGCCCCTGAAAGGTTTGGCGATGGAAACAGAAGGCTTTTTATCACAGGAGAAGAAATCAGCCCTCGACAACTTAACTGGCGGAATTTTTTTTTTTTTGAAAAAATCCCTAAGCCCCGGGGTCACAATTTCAGCAAAAATCTGACTTTTGGCAATTCACTCAAAAATGGTGCCAAACGCTTGAAAAGGCCCCCCTGAAAGGTTTGGCGATGGAAACAGAAGGCTTTTTATCACAGGACAAGAAATCAGCCCTCGACAACTTAACCGGCGGAAATTTTTTTTTTTGAAAAAATCCCTAAGCCCCGGGGTCACAATTTCAGGAAAAATCTGACTTTTGGGAATTCACTCAAAAATGGTGCCAAACGCTTCCAAATGCTCCCCTGAAAGGTTTGGCAATGGAAACAGAAGGCTTTTTATCACAGGACAAGAAATCAGCCCTCGACAACTAAACCGGCAGAAAAAGATTTTTTTGAAAAAATCCCTAAGCCCCGGGGTCACAATTTCAGCAAAAATCTGACTTTTGGCAATTCACTCAAAAATGGTGCCAAACGCTTGAAAATGCTCCCCTGAAAGGTTTGGCGATGGAAACAGAAGGCTTTTTATCACAGGACAAGAAATCAGCCCTCGACAACTTAACCGGCGGAAAAAGATTTTTTTGAAAAAATCCCTAAGCCCCGGGGTCACAATTTCAGCAAAAATCTGACTTTTGGCAATTCACTCAAAAATGGTGCCAAACGCTTGTAAATGCGCCCCTGAAAGGTTTGGCGATGGAAACAGAAGGCTTTTTATCACAGGAGAAGAAATCAGCCCTCGACAACTTAACCGGCGGAAATTTTTTTTTTTTGAAAAAATCCCTAAGCCCCGGGGTCACAATTTCAGCAAAAATCTGACTTTTGGAAATTCACTCAAAAATGGTGCCAAACGCTTGAAAATGCTCCCCTGAAAGGTTTGGCGATGGAAACAGAAGGCTTTTTATCACAGGACAAGAAATCAGCCCTCGACAACTTAACCGGCGGAAATTTTTTTTTTTGAAAAAATCCCTAAGCCCCGGGGTCACAATTTCAGGAAAAATCTGACTTTTGGCAATTCACTCAAAAATGGTGCCAAACGCTTCCAAATGCTCCCCTGAAAGGTTTGGCAATGGAAACAGAAGGCTTTTTATCACAGGACAAGAAATCAGCCCTCGACAACTTAACCGGCGGAAAAAGATTTTTTTGAAAAAATCCCTAAGTCCCGGGGTCACAATTTCAGCAAAAATCTGACTTTTGGCAATTCACTCAAAAATGGTGCCAAACGCTTGAAAATGCTCCCCTGAAAGGTTTGGCGATGGAAACAGAAGGCTTTTTATCACAGGACAAGAAATCAGCCCTCGACAACTTAACCGGCGGAAAATTTTTTTTTTGAAAAAATCCCTAAGCCCCGGGGTCACAATTTCAGGAAAAATCTGACTTTTGGCAATTCACTCAAAAATGGTGCCAAACGCTTGAAAATGCTCCCCTGAAAGGTTTGGCGATGGAAACAGAAGGCTTTTTATCACAGGACAAGAAATCAGCCCTCGACAACTTAACCGGCGGAAAAAGATTTTTTTAAAAAAATCCCTAAGCCCCGGGGTCACAATTTCAGCAAAAATCTGACTTTTGGCAATTCACTCAAAAATGGTGCCAAACGCTTCCAAATGCTCCCCTGAAAGGTTTGGCGATGGGAACAGAAGGCTTTTTATCACAGGACAAGAAATCAGCCCTCGACAACTTAACCGGCGGAAAAAGATTTTTTTGAAAAAATCCCTAAGCCCCGGGGTCACAATTTCAGCAAAAATCTGACTTTTGGCAATTCACTCAAAAATGGTGCCAAACGCTTGAAAATGCTCCCCTGAAAGGTTTGGCGATGGAAACAGAAGGCTTTTTATCACAGGACAAGAAATCAGCCCTCGACAACTTAACCGGCGGAAATTTTTTTTTTGGAAAAAATCCCTAAGCCCCGGGGTCACAATTTCAGGAAAAATCTGACTTTTGGCAATTCACTCAAAAATGGTGCCAAACGCTTCCAAATGCTCCCCTGAAAGGTTTGGCGATGGAAACAGAAGGCTTTTTATCACAGGACAAGAAATCAGCCCTCGACAACTTAACCGGCGGAAAAAGATTTTTTTGAAAAAATCCCTAAGCCCCGGGGTCACAATTTCAGCAGAAATCTGACTTTTGGCAATTCACTCAAAAATGGTGCCAAACGCTTGAAAATGCTCCCCTGAAAGGTTTGGCGATGGAAACAGAAGGCTTTTTATCACAGGACAAGAAATCAGCCCTCGACAACTTAACCGGCGGAAAATTTTTTTTTTGAAAAAATCCCTAAGCCCCGGGGTCACAATTTCAGGAAAAATCTGACTTTTGGCAATTCACTCAAAAATGGTGCCAAACGCTTGAAAATGCTCCCCTGAAATGTTTGGCGATGGAAACAGAAGGCTTTTTATCACAGGACAAGAAATCAGCCCTCGACAACTTAACCGGCGGAAAATTTTTTTTTTGAAAAAATCCCTAAGCCCCGGGGTCACAATTTCAGCAAAAATCTGACTTTTGGCAATTCACTCAAAAATGGTGCCAAACGCTTCCAAATGCTCCCCTGAAAGGTTTGGCGATGGGAACAGAAGGCTTTTTATCACAGGACAAGAAATCAGCCCTCGACAACTAAACCGGCAGAAAAAGATTTTTTTGAAAAAATCCCTAAGCCCCGGGGTCACAATTTCAGCAAAAATCTGACTTTTGGCAATTCACTCAAAAATGGTGCCAAACGCTTCCAAATGCTCCCCTGAAAGGTTTGGCGATGGAAACAGAAGGCTTTTTATCACAGGACAAGAAATCAGCCCTCGACAACTTAACCGGCGGAAAAAGATTTTTTTGAAAAAATCCCTAAGCCCCGGGGTCACAATTTCAGGAAAAATCTGACTTTTGGCAATTCACTCAAAAATGGTGCCAAACGCTTGTAAATGCGCCCCTGAAAGGTTTGGCGATGGAAACAGAAGGCTTTTTATCACAGGACAAGAAATCAGCCCTCGACAACTTAACCGGCAGAATTTTTTTTTTTGAAAAAATCCCTAAGCCCCGGGGTCACAATTTCAGCAAAAATCTGACTTTTGGCAATTCACTCAAAAATGGTGCCAAACGCTTGTAAATGCGCCCCTGAAAGGTTTGGCGATGGAAACAGAAGGCTTTTTATCACAGGAGAAGAAATCAGCCCTCGACAACTTAACCGGCAGAATTTTTTTTTTTTTTTTAAATCCCTAAGCCCCGGGGTCACAATTTCAGGAAAAATCTGACTTTTGGCAATTCACTCAAAAATGGTGCCAAACGCTTGAAAATGCTCCCCTGAAAGGTTTGGCGATGGAAACAGAAGGCTTTTTATCACAGGACAAGAAATCAGCCCTCGACAACTTAACCGGCGGAAATTTTTTTCTTTGAAAAAATCCCTAAGCCCCGGGGTCACAATTTCAGCAAAAATCTGACTTTTGGCAATTCACTCAAAAATGGTGCCAACCGCTTGCAAATGCTCCCCTGAAAGGTTTGGCGATGGAAACAGAAGGCTTTTTATCACAGGACAAGAAATCAGCCCTCGACAACTTAACCGGCGGAAAAAGATTTTTTTGAAAAAATCCCTAAGCCCCGGGGTCACAATTTCAGCAAAAATCTGACTTTTGGCAATTCACTCAAAAATGGTGCCAAACGCTTGAAAATGCTCCCCTGAAAGCTTTGGCAATGGAAACAGAAGGCTTTTTATCACAGGACAAGAAATCAGCCCTCGACAACTTAACCGGCGGAAAATTTTTTTTTTGAAAAAATCCCTAAGCCCCGGCGTCACAATTTCAGCAAAAATCTGACTTTTGGCAATTCACTCAAAAATGGTGCCAAACACTTGAAAATGCTCCCCTGAAAGGTTTGGCGATGGAAACAGAAGGCTTTTTATCACAGGACAAGAAATCAGCCCTCGACAACTTAACCGGTAGAAAAAGATTTTTTTGAAAAAATCCCAAAGCCCCGGGGTCACAATTTCAGCAAAAATCTGACTTTTGGCAATTCACTCAAAAATGGTGCCAAACGCTTGAAAATGCTCCCCTGAAAGGTTTGGCGATGGAAACAGAAGGCTTTTTATCACAGGACAAGAAATCAGCCCTCGACAACTTAACCGGCGGAAATTTTTTTTTTTTGAAAAAATCACAAAGCCCCGGGGTCACAATTTCAGCAAAAATCTGACTTTTGGCAATTCACTCAAAAATGGTGCCAAACGCTTGTAAATGCGCCCCTGAAAGGTTTGGCGATGGAAACAGAAGGCTTTTTATCACAGGACAAGAAATCAGCCCTCGACAACTTAACCGGCAGAATATTTTTTTTTTTGAAAAAATCCCTAAGCCCCGGGGTCACAATTTCAGCAAAAATCTGACTTTTGGCAATTCACTCAAAAATGGTGCCAAACGCTTGAAAATGCTCCCCTGAAAGGTTTGGCGATGGAAACAGAAGGCTTTTTATCACAGGACAAGAAATCAGCCCTCGACAACTTAACCGGCGGAAAAAGATTTTTTTGGAAAAATCCCTAAGCCCCGGGGTCACAATTTCAGCAAAAATCTGACTTTTGGCAATTCACTCAAAAATGGTGCCAACCGCTTGCAAATGCTCCCCTGAAAGCTTTGGCAATGGAAACAGAAGGCTTTTTATCACAGGACAAGAAATCAGCCCTCGACAACTTAACCGGCGGAAAAAGATTTTTTTGAAAAAATCCCTAAGCCCCGGGGTCACAATTTCAGCAAAAATCTGACTTTTGGCAATTCACTCAAAAATGGTGCCAAACGCTTGAAAATGCTCCCCTGAAAGCTTTGGCAATGGAAACAGAAGGCTTTTTATCACAGGACAAGAAATCAGCCCTCGACAACTTAACCGGCGGAAAATTTTTTTTTTGAAAAAATCCCTAAGCCCCGGCGTCACAATTTCAGCAAAAATCTGACTTTTGGCAATTCACTCAAAAATGGTGCCAAACACTTGAAAATGCTCCCCTGAAAGGTTTGGCGATGGAAACAGAAGGCTTTTTATCACAGGACAAGAAATCAGCCCTCGACAACTTAACCGGTAGAAAAAGATTTTTTTGAAAAAATCCCAAAGCCCCGGGGTCACAATTTCAGCAAAAATCTGACTTTTGGCAATTCACTCAAAAATGGTGCCAAACGCTTTAAAATGCTCCCCTGAAAGGTTTGGCGATGGAAACAGAAGGCTTTTTATCACAGGACAAGAAATCAGCCCTCGACAACTTAACCGGCGGAAATTTTTTTTTTTTGAAAAAATCACAAAGCCCCGGGGTCACAATTTCAGCAAAAATCTGACTTTTGGCAATTCACTCAAAAATGGTGCCAAACGCTTGTAAATGCGCCCCTGAAAGGTTTGGCGATGGAAACAGAAGGCTTTTTATCACAGGACAAGAAATCAGCCCTCGACAACTTAACCGGCGGAAAATTTTTTTTTTGAAAAAATCCCTAAGCCCCGGGGTCACAATTTCAGGAAAAATCTGACTTTTGGCAATTCACTCAAAAATGGTGCCAAACGCTTGAAAATGCTCCCCTGAAAGGTTTGGCGATGGAAACAGAAGGCTTTTTATCACAGGACAAGAAATCAGCCCTCGACAACTTAACCGGCGGAAAAAGATTTTTTTGAAAAAATCCCTAAGCCCCGGGGTCACAATTTCAGCAAAAATCTGACTTTTGGCAATTCACTCAAAAATGGTGCCAACCGCTTGAAAATGCTCCCCTGAAAGGTTTGGCGATGGAAACAGAAGGCTTTTTATCACAGGACAAGAAATCAGCCCTCGACAACTTAACCGGCGGAAAAAAATTTTTTTTAAAAAATCCCTAAGCCCCGGGGTCACAATTTCAGCAAAAATCTGACTTTTGGCAATTCACTCAAAAATGGTGCCAAACGCTTGAAAATGCTCCCCTGAAAGGTTTGGCGATGGAAACAGAAGGCTTTTTATCACAGGACAAGAAATCAGCCCTCGACAACTTAACCGGCGGAAAATTTTTTTTTTGAAAAAATCCCTAAGCCCCGGGGTCACAATTTCAGGAAAAATCTGACTTTTGGCAATTCACTCAAAAATGGTGCCAAACGCTTGAAAATGCTCCCCTGAAAGGTTTGGCGATGGAAACAGAAGGCTTTTTATCACAGGACAAGAAATCAGCCCTCGACAACTTAACCGGCGGAAAAAGATTTTTTTGAAAAAATCCCTAAGCCCCGGGGTCACAATTTCAGCAAAAATCTGACTTTTGGCAATTCACTCAAAAATGGTGCCAAACGATTGAAAATGCTCCCCTGAAAGGTTTGGCGATGGAAACAGAAGGCTTTTTATCACAGGACAAGAAATCAGCCCTCGACAACTTAACCGGCGGAAAAAGATTTTTTTGAAAAAATCCCTAAGCCCCGGGGTCACAATTTCAGCAAAAATCTGACTTTTGGCAATTCACTCAAAAATGGTGCCAAACGCTTCCAAATGCTCCCCTGAAAGGTTTGGCGATGGGAACAGAAGGCTTTTTATCACAGGACAAGAAATCAGCCCTCGACAACTTAACCGGCGGAAAAAGATTTTTTTGAAAAAATCCCTAAGCCCCGGGGTCACAATTTCAGCAAAAATCTGACTTTTGGCAATTCACTCAAAAATGGTGCCAAACGCTTGAAAATGCTCCCCTGAAAGGTTTGGCGATGGAAACAGAAGGCTTTTTATCACAGGACAAGAAATCAGCCCTCGACAACTTAACCGGCGGAAAAAGATTTTTTTGAAAAAATCCCTAAGGCCCGGGGTCACAATTTCAGCAAAAATCTGACTTTTGGCAATTCACTCAAAAATGGTGCCAAACGCTTGAAAATGCTCCCCTGAAAGGTTTGGCGATGGAAACAGAAGGCTTTTTATCACAGGACAAGAAATCAGCCCTCGACAACTTAACCGGCGGAAAAAGATTTTTTTGAAAAAATCCCTAAGCCCCGGGGTCACAATTTCAGCAAAAATCTGACTTTTGGCAATTCACTCAAAAATGGTGCCAAACGCTTGAAAATGCTCCCCTGAAAGGTTTGGCGATGGAAACAGAAGGCTTTTTATCACAGGACAAGAAATCAGCCCTCGACAACTTAACCGGCGGAAAATTTTTTTTTTGAAAAAATCCCTAAACCCCGGGGTCACAATTTCAGGAAAAATCTGACTTTTGGCAATTCACTCAAAAATGGTGCCAAACGCTTGAAAATGCTCCCCTGAAAGGTTTGGCGATGGAAACAGAAGGCTTTTTATCACAGGACAAGAAATCAGCCCTCGACAACTTAACCGGCGGAAAAAGTTTTTTTGAAAAAATCCCTAAGCCCCGGGGTCACAATTTCAGCAAAAATCTGACTTTTGGCAATTCACTCAAAAATGGTGCCAAACGCTTGAAAATGCTCCCCTGAAAGGTTTGGCGATGGAAACAGAAGGCTTTTTATCACAGGACAAGAAATCAGCCCTCGACAACTTAACCGGCGGAAAAAGATTTTTTTGAAAAAATCCCTAAGCCCCGGGGTCACAATTTCAGCAAAAATCTGACTTTTGGCAATTCACTCAAAAATGGTGCCAAACGCTTGAAAATGCTCCCCTGAAAGGTTTGGCGATGGAAACAGAAGGCTTTTTATCACAGGACAAGAAATCAGCCCTCGACAACTTAACCGGCGGAAAAAGATTTTTTTGAAAAAATCCCTAAGGCCCGGGGTCACAATTTCAGCAAAAATCTGACTTTTGGCAATTCACTCAAAAATGGTGCCAAACGCTTCCAAATGCTCCCCTGAAAGGTTTGGCGATGGGAACAGAAGGCTTTTTATCACAGGACAAGAAATCAGCCCTCGACAACTTAACCGGCGGAAAAAGATTTTTTTGAAAAAATCCCTAAGCCCCGGGGTCACAATTTCAGCAAAAATCTGACTTTTGGCAATTCACTCTAAAATGGTGCCAAACGCTTGTAAATGCTCCCCTGAAAGCTTTGGCGATGGAAACAGAAGGCTTTTTATCACAGGACAAGAAATCAGCCCTCGACAACTTAACCGGCGGAAAAAGATTTTTTTGAAAAAATCCCTAAGCCCCGGGGTCACAATTTCAGCAAAAATCTGACTTTTGGCAATTCACTCAAAAATGGTGCCAAACGCTTGAAAATGCTCCCCTGAAAGGTTTGGCGATGGAAACAGAAGGCTTTTTATCACAGGACAAGAAATCAGCCCTCGACCACTTAACCGGCGGAAAAAGATTTTTTTGAAAAAATCCCTAAGCCCCGGGGTCACAATTTCAGCAAAAATCTGACTTTTGGCAATTCACTCAAAAATGGTGCAAAACGCTTGAAATGCTCCCCTGAAAGGTTTGGCGATGGAAACAGAAGGCTTTTTATCACAGGACAAGAAATCAGCCCTCGACAACTTAACCGGCGGAAAAAGATTTTTTTGAAAAAATCCCTAAGCCCCTGGGTCACAATTTCAGCAAAAATCTGACTTTTGGCAATTCACTCAAAAATGGTGCCAAACGCTTCCAAATGCTCCCCTGAAAGGTTTGGCGATGGAAACAGAAGGCTTTTTATCACAGGACAAGAAATCAGCCCTCGACAACTTAACCGGCGGAAAAAGATTTTTTTGAAAAAATCCCTAAGCCCCGGGGTCTCAATTTCAGCAAAAATCTGACTTTTGGCAATTCACTCAAAAATGGTGCAAAACGCTTGAAATGCTCCCCTGAAAGGTTTGGCGATGGAAACAGAAGGCTTTTTATCACAGGACAAGAAATCAGCCCTCGACAACTTAACCGGCGGAAAAAGATTTTTTTGAAAAAATCCCTAAGCCCCTGGGTCACAATTTCAGCAAAAATCTGACTTTTGGCAATTCACTCAAAAATGGTGCCAAACGCTTCCAAATGCTCCCCTGAAAGGTTTGGCGATGGAAACAGAAGGCTTTTTATCACAGGACAAGAAATCAGCCCTCGACAACTTAACCGGCGGAAAAAGATTTTTTTGAAAAAATCCCTAAGCCCCGGGGTCACAATTTCAGCAAAAATCTGACTTTTGGCAATTCACTCAAAAATGGTGCAAAACGCTTGAAATGCTCCCCTGAAAGCTTTGGCGATGGAAACAGAAGGCTTTTTATCACAGGACAAGAAATCAGCCCTCGACAACTTAACCGGCGGAAAAAGATTTTTTTGAAAAAATCCCTAAGCCCCGGGGTCACAATTTCAGCAAAAATCTGACTTTTGGCAATTCACTCAAAAATGGTGCCAAACGCTTGAAAATGCTCCCCTGAAAGGTTTGGCGATGGAAACAGAAGGCTTTTTATCACAGGACAAGAAATCAGCCCTCGACAACTTAACCGGTAGAAAAAGATTTTTTTGAAAAAATCCCTAAGCCCCGGGGTCACAATTTCAGCAAAAATCTGACTTTTGGCAATTCACTCAAAAATGGTGCCAAACGCTTGAAAATGCTCCCCTGAAAGCTTTGGCGATGGAAACAGAAGGCTTTTTATCACAGGACAAGAAATCAGCCCTCGACAACTTAACCGGCGGAAAAAGATTTTTTTGAAAAAATCCCTAAGCCCCGGGGTCACAATTTCAGCAAAAATCTGACTTTTGGCAATTCACTCAAAAATGGTGCCAAACGCTTGAAAATGCTCCCCTGAAAGGTTTGGCGATGGAAACAGAAGGCTTTTTATCACAGGACAAGAAATCAGCCCTCGACAACTTAACCGGCGGAAAAAGATTTTTTTGAAAAAATCCCTAAGCCCCGGGGTCACAATTTCAGCAAAAATCTGACTTTTGGCAATTCACTCAAAAATGGTGCCAAACGCTTCCAAATGCTCCCCTGAAAGGTTTGGCGATGGAAACAGAAGGCTTTTTATCACAGGACAAGAAATCAGCCCTCGACAACTTAACCGGCGGAAAAAGATTTTTTTGAAAAAATCCCTAAGCCCCGGGGTCACAATTTCAGCAAAAATCTGACTTTTGGCAATTCACTCAAAAATGGTGCAAAACGCTTGAAATGCTCCCCTGAAAGCTTTGGCGATGGAAACAGAAGGCTTTTTATCACAGGACAAGAAATCAGCCCTCGACAACTTAACCGGCGGAAAAAGATTTTTTTGAAAAAATCCCTAAGCCCCGGGGTCACAATTTCAGCAAAAATCTGACTTTTGGCAATTCACTCAAAAATGGTGCCAAACGCTTGAAAATGCTCCCCTGAAAGGTTTGGCGATGGAAACAGAAGGCTTTTTATCACAGGACAAGAAATCAGCCCTCGACAACTTAACCGGCAGAAAAAGATTTTTTTGAAAA
The DNA here is from genome assembly GCF_964270895.1 of Podarcis filfolensis. NCBI lineage: Eukaryota > Metazoa > Chordata > Lepidosauria > Squamata > Lacertidae > Podarcis > Podarcis filfolensis. Next base: position 12,248 of record NW_028149459.1, read on the forward strand.
AATCCCTAAGCCCCGGGGTCACAATTTCAGCAAAAATCTGACTTTTGGCAATTCACTCAAAAATGGTGCCAAACGCTTGAAAATGCTCCCCTGAAAGCTTTGGCGATGGAAACAGAAGGCTTTTTATCACAGGACAAGAAATCAGCCCTCGACAACTTAACCGGCGGAAAAAGATTTTTTTGAAAAAATCCCTAAGCCCCGGGGTCACAATTTCAGCAAAAATCTGACTTTTGGCAATTCACTCAAAAATGGTGCCAAACGCTTGAAAATGCTCCCCTGAAAGGTTTGGCGATGGAAACAGAAGGCTTTTTATCACAGGACAAGAAATCAGCCCTCGACAACTTAACCGGCGGAAAAAGATTTTTTTGAAAAAATCCCTAAGCCCCGGGGTCACAATTTCAGCAAAAATCTGACTTTTGGCAATTCACTCAAAAATGGTGCCAAACGCTTGAAAATGCTCCCCTGAAAGGTTTGGCGATGGAAACAGAAGGCTTTTTATCACAGGACAAGAAATCAGCCCTCGACAACTTAACCGGCGGAAAAAGATTTTTTTGAAAAAATCCCTAAGCCCCGGGGTCACAATTTCAGCAGAAATCTGACTTTTGGCAATTCACTCAAAAATCGTGCCAAACGCTTGAAAATGCTCCCCTGAAAGGTTTGGCGATGGAAACAGAAGACTTTTTATCACAGGACAAGAAATCAGCCCTCGACAACTTAACCGGCGGAAAATTTTTTTTTTGAAAAAATCCCTAAACCCCGGGGTCACAATTTCAGCAAAAATCTGACTTTTGGCAATTCACTCAAAAATGGTGCAAAACGCTTGAAATGCTCCCCTGAAAGCTTTGGCGATGGAAACAGAAGGCTTTTTATCACAGGACAAGAAATCAGCCCTCGACAACTTAACCGGCGGAAAAAGATTTTTTTGAAAAAATCCCTAAGCCCCGGGGTCACAATTTCAGCAAAAATCTGACTTTTGGCAATTCACTCAAAAATGGTGCAAAACGCTTGAAATGCTCCCCTGAAAGCTTTGGCGATGGAAACAGAAGGCTTTTTATCACAGGACAAGAAATCAGCCCTCGACAACTTAACCGGCGGAAAAAGATTTTTTTGAAAAAATCCCTAAGCCCCGGGGTCACAATTTCAGCAAAAATCTGACTTTTGGCAATTCACTCAAAAATGGTGCCAAACGCTTGAAAATGCTCCCCTGAAAGGTTTGGCGATGGAAACAGAAGGCTTTTTATCACAGGACAAGAAATCAGCCCTCGACAACTTAACCGGCAGAAAAAGATTTTTTTGAAAAAATCCCTAAGCCCCGGGGTCACAATTTCAGCAAAAATCTGACTTTTGGCAATTCACTCAAAAATGGTGCCAAACGCTTGAAAATGCTCCCCTGAAAGCTTTGGCGATGGAAACAGAAGGCTTTTTATCACAGGACAAGAAATCAGCCCTCGACAACTTAACCGGCGGAAAAAGATTTTTTTGAAAAAATCCCTAAGCCCCGGGGTCACAATTTCAGCAAAAATCTGACTTTTGGCAATTCACTCAAAAATGGTGCCAAACGCTTGAAAATGCTCCCCTGAAAGGTTTGGCGTTGGAAACAGAAGGCTTTTTATCACAGGACAAGAAATCAGCCCTCGACAACTTAACCGGCGGAAAAAGATTTTTTTGAAAAAATCCCTAAGCCCCGGGGTCACAATTTCAGCAAAAATCTGACTTTTGGCAATTCACTCAAAAATGGTGCCAAACGCTTGAAAATGCTCCCCTGAAAGGTTTGGCGATGGAAACAGAAGGCTTTTTATCACAGGACAAGAAATCAGCCCTCGACAACTTAACCGGCGGAAAAAGATTTTTTTGAAAAAATCCCTAAGCCCCGGGGTCACAATTTCAGCAGAAATCTGACTTTTGGCAATTCACTCAAAAATGGTGCCAAACGCTTGAAAATGCTCCCCTGAAAGGTTTGGCGATGGAAACAGAAGGCTTTTTATCACAGGACAAGAAATCAGCCCTCGACAACTTAACCGGCGGAAAATTTTTTTTTTGAAAAAATCCCTAAACCCCGGGGTCACAATTTCAGGAAAAATCTGACTTTTGGCAATTCACTCAAAAATGGTGCCAAACGCTTGAAAATGCTCCCCTGAAAGGTTTGGCGATGGAAACAGAAGGCTTTTTATCACAGGACAAGAAATCAGCCCTCGACAACTTAACCGGCGGAAAAAGATTTTTTTGAAAAAATCCCTAAGCCCCGGGGTCACAATTTCAGCAAAAATCTGACTTTTGGCAATTCACTCAAAAATGGTGCCAAACGCTTGAAAATGCTCCCCTGAAAGGTTTGGCGATGGAAACAGAAGGCTTTTTATCACAGGACAAGAAATCAGCCCTCGACAACTTAACCGGCGGAAAAAGATTTTTTTGAAAAAATCCCTAAGCCCCGGGGTCACAATTTCAGCAAAAATCTGACTTTTGGCAATTCACTCAAAAATGGTGCCAAACGCTTGAAAATGCTCCCCTGAAAGGTTTGGCGATGGAAACAGAAGGCTTTTTATCACAGAACAAGAAATCAGCCCTCGACAACTTAACCGGCGGAAAAAGATTTTTTTGAAAAAATCCCTAAGGCCCGGGGTCACAATTTCAGCAAAAATCTGACTTTTGGCAATTCACTCAAAAATGGTGCCAAACGCTTGAAAATGCTCCCCTGAAAGGTTTGGCGATGGAAACAGAAGGCTTTTTATCACAGGACAAGAAATCAGCCCTCGACAACTTAACCGGCGGAAAAAGATTTTTTTGAAAAAATCCCTAAGCCCCGGGGTCACAATTTCAGCAAAAATCTGACTTTTGGCAATTCACTCAAAAATGGTGCCAAACGCTTCCAAATGCTCCCCTGAAAGGTTTGGCGATGGGAACAGAAGGCTTTTTATCACAGGACAAGAAATCAGCCCTCGACAACTTAACCGGCGGAAAAAGATTTTTTTGAAAAAATCCCTAAGCCCCGGGGTCACAATTTCAGCAAAAATCTGACTTTTGGCAATTCACTCTAAAATGGTGCCAAACGCTTGAAAATGCTCCCCTGAAAGGTTTGGCGATGGAAACAGAAGGCTTTTTATCACAGGACAAGAAATCAGCCCTCGACAACTTAACCGGCGGAAAAAGATTTTTTTGAAAAAATCCCTAAGCCCCAGGGTCACAATTTCAGCAAAAATCTGACTTTTGGCAATTCACTCAAAAATGGTGCCAAACGCTTGAAAATGCTCCCCTGAAAGGTTTGGCGATGGAAACAGAAGGCTTTTTATCACCGGACAAGAAATCAGCCCTCGACAACTTAACCGGCGGAAAAAGATTTTTTTGAAAAAATCCCTAAGCCCCGGGGTCTCAATTTCAGCAAAAATCTGACTTTTGGCAATTCACTCAAAAATGGTGCAAAACGCTTGAAATGCTCCCCTGAAAGGTTTGGCGATGGAAACAGAAGGCTTTTTATCACAGGACAAGAAATCAGCCCTCGACAACTTAACCGGCGGAAAAAGATTTTTTTGAAAAAATCCCTAAGCCCCGGGGTCACAATTTCAGCAAAAATCTGACTTTTGGCAATTCACTCAAAAATGGTGCCAAACGCTTCCAAATGCTCCCCTGAAAGGTTTGGCGATGGAAACAGAAGGCTTTTTATCACAGGACAAGAAATCAGCCCTCGACAACTTAACCGGCGGAAAAAGATTTTTTTGAAAAAATCCCTAAGCCCCGGGGTCACAATTTCAGCAAAAATCTGACTTTTGGCAATTCACTCAAAAATGGTGCAAAACGCTTGAAATGCTCCCCTGAAAGGTTTGGCGATGGAAACAGAAGGCTTTTTATCACAGGACAAGAAATCAGCCCTCGACAACTTAACCGGCGGAAAAAGATTTTTTTGAAAAAATCCCTAAGCCCCGGGGTCACAATTTCAGCAAAAATCTGACTTTTGGCAATTCACTCAAAAATGGTGCCAAACGCTTGAAAATGCTCCCCTGAAAGGTTTGGCGATGGAAACAGAAGGCTTTTTATCACAGGACAAGAAATCAGCTCTCGACAACTTAACCGGTGGAGAAAGATTTTTTTGAAAAAATCCCTAAGCCCCGGGGTCACAATTTCAGCAAAAATCTGACTTTTGGCAATTCACTCAAAAATGGTGCCAAACGCTTGAAAATGCTCCCCTGAAAGGTTTGGCGATGGAAACAGAAGGCTTTTTATCACAGGACAAGAAATCAGCCCTCGACAACTTAACCGGCGGAAAAAGATTTTTTTGAAAAAATCCCTAAGCCCCGGGGTCACAATTTCAGGAAAAATCTGACTTTTGGCAATTCACTCAAAAATGGTGCCAAACGCTTGAAAATGCTCCCCTGAAAGGTTTGGCGATGGAAACAGAAGGCTTTTTATCACAGGACAAGAAATCAGCCCTCGACAACTTAACCGGCGGAAAAAGATTTTTTTGAAAAAATCCCTAAGCCCCGGGGTCACAATTTCAGCAAAAATCTGACTTTTGGCAATTCACTCAAAAATGGTGCCAAACGCTTGAAAATGCTCCCCTGAAAGGTTTGGCGATGGAAACAGAAGGCTTTTTATCACAGGACAAGAAATCAGCCCTCGACAACTTAACCGGCGGAAAATTTTTTTTTGGAAAAAATCCCTAAGCCCCGGGGTCACAATTTCAGCAAAAATCTGACTTTTGGCAATTCACTCAAAAATGGTGCAAAACGCTTGAAATGCTCCCCTGAAAGGTTTGGCGATGGAAACAGAAGGCTTTTTATCACAGGACAAGAAATCAGCCCTCGACAACTTAACCGGCGGAAAAAGATTTTTTTGAAAAAATCCCTAAGCCCCGGGGTCACAATTTCAGCAAAAATCTGACTTTTGGCAATTCACTCAAAAATGGTGCCAAACGCTTCCAAATGCTCCCCTGAAAGGTTTGGCGATGGAAACAGAAGGCTTTTTATCACAGGACAAGAAATCAGCCCTCAACAACTTAACCGGCGGAAAATTTTTTTTTTTGAAAAAATCCCTAAGTCCCGGGGTCACAATTTCAGCAAAAATCTGACTTTTGGCAATTCACTCAAAAATGGTGCCAAACGCTTGAAAATGCTCCCCTGAAAGGTTTGGCGATGGAAACAGAAGGCTTTTTATCACAGGACAAGAAATCAGCCCTCGACAACTTAACCGGCGGAAAAAGATTTTTTTGAAAAAATCCCTAAGCCCCGGGGTCACAATTTCAGCAAAAATCTGACTTTTGGCAATTCACTCAAAAATGGTGCCAAACGCTTGAAAATGCTCCCCTGAAAGGTTTGGCGATGGAAACAGAAGGCTTTTTATCACAGGACAAGAAATCAGCCCTCGACAACTTAACCGGCGGAAAAAGATTTTTTTGAAAAAATCCCTAAGCCCCGGGGTCACAATTTCAGCAAAAATCTGACTTTTGGCAATTCACTCAAAAATGGTGCCAAACGCTTGAAAATGCTCCCCTGAAAGGTTTGGCGATGGAAACAGAAGGCTTTTTATCACAGGACAAGAAATCAGCCCTCGACAACTTAACCGGCGGAAAAAGATTTTTTTGAAAAAATCCCTAAGCCCCGGGGTCACAATTTCAGCAAAAATCTGACTTTTGGCAATTCACTCAAAAATGGTGCCAAACGCTTGAAAATGCTCCCCTGAAAGGTTTGGCGATGGAAACAGAAGGCTTTTTATCACAGAACAAGAAATCAGCCCTCGACAACTTAACCGGCGGAAAAAGATTTTTTTGAAAAAATCCCTAAGCCCCGGGGTCACAATTTCAGCAAAAATCTGACTTTTGGCAATTCACTCAAAAATGGTGCCAAACGCTTGAAAATGCTCCCCTGAAAGGTTTGGCGATGGAAACAGAAGGCTTTTTATCACCGGACAAGAAATCAGCCCTCGACAACTTAACCGGCGGAAAAAGATTTTTTTGAAAAAATCCCTAAGTCCCGGGGTCACAATTTCAGCAAAAATCTGACTTTTGGCAATTCACTCAAAAATGGTGCCAAACGCTTCCAAATGCTCCCCTGAAAGGTTTGGCGATGGGAACAGAAGGCTTTTTATCACAGGACAAGAAATCAGCCCTCGACAACTTAACCGGCGGAAAAAGATTTTTTTGAAAAAATCCCTAAGCCCCGGGGTCACAATTTCAGCAAAAATCTGACTTTTGGCAATTCACTCAAAAATGGTGCCAAACGCTTGAAAATGCTCCCCTGAAAGGTTTGGCGATGGAAACAGAAGCCTTTTTATCACAGGACAAGAAATCAGCCCTCGACAACTTAACCGGCGGAAAAAGATTTTTTTGAAAAAATCCCTAAGCCCCGGGGTCACAATTTCAGCAAAAATCTGACTTTTGGCAATTCACTCAAAAATGGTGCCAAACGCTTGAAAATGCTCCCCTGAAAGGTTTGGCGATGGAAACAGAAGGCTTTTTATCACAGGACAAGAAATCAGCCCTCGACAACTTAACCGGCGGAAAAAGATTTTTTTGAAAAAATCCCTAAGCCCCGGGGTCTCAATTTCAGCAAAAATCTGACTTTTGGCAATTCACTCAAAAATGGTGCAAAACGCTTGAAATGCTCCCCTGAAAGGTTTGGCGATGGAAACAGAAGGCTTTTTATCACAGGACAAGAAATCAGCCCTCGACAACTTAACCGGCGGAAAAAGATTTTTTTGAAAAAATCCCTAAGCCCCGGGGTCACAATTTCAGCAAAAATCTGACTTTTGGCAATTCACTCAAAAATGGTGCCAAACGCTTCCAAATGCTCCCCTGAAAGGTTTGGCGATGGAAACAGAAGGCTTTTTATCACAGGACAAGAAATCAGCCCTCGACAACTTAACCGGCGGAAAAAGATTTTTTTGAAAAAATCCCTAAGCCCCGGGGTCACAATTTCAGCAAAAATCTGACTTTTGGCAATTCACTCAAAAATGGTGCAAAACGCTTGAAATGCTCCCCTGAAAGCTTTGGCGATGGAAACAGAAGGCTTTTTATCACAGGACAAGAAATCAGCCCTCGACAACTTAACCGGCGGAAAAAGATTTTTTTGAAAAAATCCCTAAGCCCCGGGGTCACAATTTCAGCAAAAATCTGACTTTTGGCAATTCACTCAAAAATGGTGCCAAACGCTTGAAAATGCTCCCCTGAAAGGTTTGGCGATGGAAACAGAAGGCTTTTTATCACAGGACAAGAAATCAGCCCTCGACAACTTAACCGGCGGAAAAAGATTTTTTTGAAAAAATCCCTAAGCCCCGGGGTCACAATTTCAGCAAAAATCTGACTTTTGGCAATTCACTCAAAAATGGTGCCAAACGCTTCCAAATGCTCCCCTGAAAGGTTTGGCGATGGAAACAGAAGGCTTTTTATCACAGGACAAGAAATCAGCCCTCGACAACTTAACCGGCGGAAAATTTTTTTTTTGAAAAAATCCCTAAGCCCCGGGGTCACAATTTCAGGAAAAATCTGACTTTTGGCAATTCACTCAAAAATGGTGCCAAACGCTTGAAAATGCTCCCCTGAAAGGTTTGGCGATGGAAACAGAAGGCTTTTTATCACAGGACAAGAAATCAGCCCTCGACAACTTAACCGGCGGAAAAAGATTTTTTTGAAAAAATCCCTAAGCCCCGGGGTCACAATTTCAGCAAAAATCTGACTTTTGGCAATTCACTTAAAAATGGTGCCAAACGCTTCCAAATGCTCCCCTGAAAGGTTTGGCGATGGAAACAGAAGGCTTTTTATCACAGGACAAGAAATCAGCCCTCGACAACTTCACCGGCGGAAAATTTTTTTTTTGAACAAATCCCTAAGCCCCGGGGTCACAATTTCAGCAAAAATCTGACTTTTGGAAATTCACTCAAAAATGGTGCAAAACGCTTGAAATGCTCCCCTGAAAGGTTTGGCGATGGAAACAGAAGGCTTTTTATCACAGGACAAGAAATCAGCCCTCGACAACTTAACCGGCGGAAAAAGATTTTTTTGAAAAAATCCCTAAGCCCCGGGGTCACAATTTCAGCAAAAATCTGACTTTTGGCAATTCACTCAAAAATGGTGCCAAACGCTTGAAAATGCTCCCCTGAAAGGTTTGGCGATGGAAACAGAAGGCTTTTTATCACAGGACAAGAAATCAGCCCTCAACAACTTAACCGGCGGAAAATTTTTTTTTTTGAAAAAATCCCTAAGTCCCGGGGTCACAATTTCAGCAAAAATCTGACTTTTGGCAATTCACTCAAAAATGGTGCCAAACACTTCCAAATGCTCCCCTGAAAGGTTTGGCGATGGAAACAGAAGGCTTTTTATCACAGGACAAGAAATCAGCCCTCGACAACTTAACCGGCAGAAAAAGATTTTTTTGAAAAAATCCCTAAGCCCCGGGGTCACAATTTCAGCAAAAATCTGACTTTTGGCAATTCACTCAAAAATGGTGCAAAACGCTTGAAATGCTCCCCTGAAAGCTTTGGCGATGGAAACAGAATGCTTTTTATCACAGGACAAGAAATCAGCCCTCGACAACTTAACCGGCGGAAAAAGATTTTTTTGAAAAAATCCCTAAGTCCCGGGGTCACAATTTCAGCAAAAATCTGACTTTTGGCAATTCACTCAAAAATGGTGCCAAACGCTTGAAAATGCTCCCCTGAAAGGTTTGGCGATGGAAACAGAAGGCTTTTTATCACAGGACAAGAAATCAGCCCTCGACAACTTAACCGGCGGAAAAAGATTTTTTTGAAAAAATCCCTAAGCCCCGGGGTCACAATTTCAGCAAAAATCTGACTTTTGGCAATTCACTCAAAAATGGTGCCAAACGCTTGAAAATGCTCCCCTGAAAGCTTTGGCGATGGAAACAGAAGGCTTTTTATCACAGGACAAGAAATCAGCCCTCGACAACTTAACCGGCGGAAAAAGATTTTTTTGAAAAAATCCCTAAGCCCCGGGGTCACAATTTCAGCAAAAATCTGACTTTTGGCAATTCACTCAAAAATGGTGCCAAACGCTTGAAAATGCTCCCCTGAAAGGTTTGGCGATGGAAACAGAAGGCTTTTTATCACAGGACAAGAAATCAGCCCTCGACAACTTAACCGGCGGAAAAAGATTTTTTTGAAAAAATCCCTAAGCCCCGGGGTCACAATTTCAGCAAAAATCTGACTTTTGGCAATTCACTCAAAAATGGTGCCAAACGCTTGAAAATGCTCCCCTGAAAGGTTTGGCGATGGAAACAGAAGGCTTTTTATCACAGGACAAGAAATCAGCCCTCGACAACTTAACCGGCGGAAAAAGATTTTTTTGAAAAAATCCCTAAGCCCCGGGGTCACAATTTCAGCAAAAATCTGACTTTTGGCAATTCACTCAAAAATGGTGCCAAACGCTTGAAAATGCTCCCCTGAAAGGTTTGGCGATGGAAACAGAAGGCTTTTTATCACAGGACAAGAAATCAGCCCTCGACAACTTAACCGGCGGAAAAAGATTTTTTTGAAAAAATCCCTAAGTCCCGGGGTCACAATTTCAGCAAAAATCTGACTTTTGGCAATTCACTCAAAAATGGTGCCAAACGCTTCCAAATGCTCCCCTGAAAGGTTTGGCGATGGGAACAGAAGGCTTTTTATCACAGGACAAGAAATCAGCCCTCGACAACTTAACCGGCGGAAAAAGATTTTTTTGAAAAAATCCCTAAGCCCCGGGGTCACAATTTCAGCAAAAATCTGACTTTTGGCAATTCACTCAAAAATGGTGCCAAACGCTTGAAAATGCTCCCCTGAAAGGTTTGGCGATGGAAACAGAAGGCTTTTTATCACAGGACAAGAAATCAGCCCTCGACAACTTAACCGGCGGAAAAAGATTTTTTTGAAAAAATCCCTAAGCCCCGGGGTCACAATTTCAGCAAAAATCTGACTTTTGGCAATTCACTCAAAAATGGTGCCAAACGCTTGAAAATGCTCCCCTGAAAGGTTTGGCGATGGAAACAGAAGGCTTTTTATCACAGGACAAGAAATCAGCCCTCGACAACTTAACCGGCGGAAAAAGATTTTTTTGAAAAAATCCCTAAGCCCCGGGGTCTCAATTTCAGCAAAAATCTGACTTTTGGCAATTCACTCAAAAATGGTGCAAAACGCTTGAAATGCTCCCCTGAAAGGTTTGGCGATGGAAACAGAAGGCTTTTTATCACAGGACAAGAAATCAGCCCTCGACAACTTAACCGGCGGAAAAAGATTTTTTTGAAAAAATCCCTAAGCCCCGGGGTCACAATTTCAGCAAAAATCTGACTTTTGGCAATTCACTCAAAAATGGTGCCAAACGCTTCCAAATGCTCCCCTGAAAGGTTTGGCGATGGAAACAGAAGGCTTTTTATCACAGGACAAGAAATCAGCCCTCGACAACTTAACCGGCGGAAAATTTTTTTTTTGAAAAAATCCCTAAGCCCCGGGGTCACAATTTCAGGAAAAATCTGACTTTTGGCAATTCACTCAAAAATGGTGCCAAACGCTTGAAAATGCTCCCCTGAAAGGTTTGGCGATGGAAACAGAAGGCTTTTTATCACAGGACAAGAAATCAGCCCTCGACAACTTAACCGGCGGAAAAAGATTTTTTTGAAAAAATCCCTAAGCCCCGGGGTCACAATTTCAGCAAAAATCTGACTTTTGGCAATTCACTCAAAAATGGTGCCAAACGCTTCCAAATGCTCCCCTGAAAGGTTTGGCGATGGAAACAGAAGGCTTTTTATCACAGGACAAGAAATCAGCCCTCGACAACTTAACCGGTAGAAAAAGATTTTTTTGAAAAAATCCCAAAGCCCCGGGGTCACAATTTCAGCAAAAATCTGACTTTTGGCAATTCACTCAAAAATGGTGCCAAACGCTTTAAAATGCTCCCCTGAAAGGTTTGGCGATGGAAACAGAAGGCTTTTTATCACAGGACAAGAAATCAGCCCTCGACAACTTAACCGGCGGAAATTTTTTTTTTTTGAAAAAATCACAAAGCCCCGGGGTCACAATTTCAGCAAAAATCTGACTTTTGGCAATTCACTCAAAAATGGTGCCAAACGCTTGTAAATGCGCCCCTGAAAGGTTTGGCGATGGAAACAGAAGGCTTTTTATCACAGGACAAGAAATTAGCCCTCGACAACTTAACCGGCGGAAAAAGATTTTTTTGAAAAAATCCCTAAGCCCCGGGGTCACAATTTCAGCAAAAATCTGACTTTTGGCAATTCACTCAAAAATGGTGCCAAACGCTTGAAAATGCTCCCCTGAAAGGTTTGGTGATGGAAACAGAAGGCTTTTTATCACAGGACAAGAAATCAGCCCTCGACAACTTAACCGGCGGAAAATTTTTTTTTTGAAAAAATCCCTAAGCCCCGGGGTCACAATTTCAGGAAAAATCTGACTTTTGGCAATTCACTCAAAAATGGTGCCAAACGCTTGAAAATGCTCCCCTGAAAGGTTTGGCGATGGAAACAGAAGGCTTTTTATCACAGGACAAGAAATCAGCCCTCGACAACTTAACCGGCGGAAAAAGATTTTTTTGAAAAAATCCCTAAGCCCCGGGGTCACAATTTCAGCAAAAATCTGACTTTTGGCAATTCACTCAAAAATGGTGCCAAACGCTTGAAAATGCTCCCCTGAAAGGTTTGGCGATGGAAACAGAAGGCTTTTTATCACAGGACAAGAAATCAGCCCTCGACAACTTAACCGGCGGAAAAAGATTTTTTTGAAAAAATCCCTAAGCCCCGGGGTCACAATTTCAGCAAAAATCTGACTTTTGGCAATTCACTCAAAAATGGTGCCAAACGCTTGAAAATGCTCCCCTGAAAGGTTTGGCGATGGAAACAGAAGGCTTTTTATCACAGGACAAGAAATCAGCCCTCGACAACTTAACCGGCGGAAAAAGATTTTTTTGAAAAAATCCCTAAGTCCCGGGGTCACAATTTCAGCAAAAATCTGACTTTTGGCAATTCACTCAAAAATGGTGCCAAACGCTTCCAAATGCTCCCCTGAAAGGTTTGGCGATGGGAACAGAAGGCTTTTTATCACAGGACAAGAAATCAGCCCTCGACAACTTAACCGGCGGAAAAAGATTTTTTTGAAAAAATCCCTAAGCCCCGGGGTCACAATTTCAGCAAAAATCTGACTTTTGGCAATTCACTCAAAAATGGTGCCAAACGCTTGAAAATGCTCCCCTGAAAGGTTTGGCGATGGAAACAGAAGCCTTTTTATCACAGGACAAGAAATCAGCCCTCGACAACTTAACCGGCGGAAAAAGATTTTTTTGAAAAAATCCCTAAGCCCCGGGGTCACAATTTCAGCAAAAATCTGACTTTTGGCAATTCACTCAAAAATGGTGCCAAACGCTTGAAAATGCTCCCCTGAAAGGTTTGGCGATGGAAACAGAAGGCTTTTTATCACAGGACAAGAAATCAGCCCTCGACAACTTAACCGGCGGAAAAAGATTTTTTTGAAAAAATCCCTAAGCCCCGGGGTCTCAATTTCAGCAAAAATCTGACTTTTGGCAATTCACTCAAAAATGGTGCAAAACGCTTGAAATGCTCCCCTGAAAGGTTTGGCGATGGAAACAGAAGGCTTTTTATCACAGGACAAGAAATCAGCCCTCGACAACTTAACCGGCGGAAAAAGATTTTTTTGAAAAAATCCCTAAGCCCCGGGGTCACAATTTCAGCAAAAATCTGACTTTTGGCAATTCACTCAAAAATGGTGCCAAACGCTTCCAAATGCTCCCCTGAAAGGTTTGGCGATGGAAACAGAAGGCTTTTTATCACAGGACAAGAAATCAGCCCTCGACAACTTAACCGGCGGAAATTTTTTTTTTTGAAAAAATCCCTAAGCCCCGGGGTCACAATTTCAGCAAAAATCTGACTTTTGGCAATTCCCTCAAAAATGGTGCAAAACGCTTGAAATGCTCCCCTGAAAGCTTTGGCGATGGAAACAGAAGGCTTTTTATCACAGGACAAGAAATCAGCCCTCGACAACTTAACCGGCGGAAAAAGATTTTTTTGAAAAAATCCCTAAGCCCCGGGGTCACAATTTCAGCAAAAATCTGACTTTTGGCAATTCACTCAAAAATGGTGCCAAACGCTTGAAAATGCTCCCCTGAAAGGTTTGGCGATGGAAACAGAAGGCTTTTTATCACAGGACAAGAAATCAGCCCTCGACAACTTAACCGGCGGAAAAAGATTTTTTTGAAAAAATCCCTAAGCCCCGGGGTCACAATTTCAGCAAAAATCTGACTTTTGGCAATTCACTCAAAAATGGTGCCAAACGCTTCCAAATGCTCCCCTGAAAGGTTTGGCGATGGAAACAGAAGGCTTTTTATCACAGGACAAGAAATCAGCCCTCGACAACTTAACCGGCGGAAAATTTTCTTTTTTGAAAAAATCCCTAAGCCCCGGGGTCACAATTTCAGGAAATATTTGACTTTTGGCAATTCACTCAAAAATGGTGCCAAACGCTTGAAAATGCTCCCCTGAAAGGTTTGGCGATGGAAACAGAAGGCTTTTTATCACAGGACAAGAAATCAGCCCTCGACAACTTAACCGGCGGAAAAAGATTTTTTTGAAAAAATCCCTAAGCCCCGGGGTCACAATTTCAGCAAAAATCTGACTTTTGGCAATTCACTCAAAAATGGTGCCAAACGCTTCCAAATGCTCCCCTGAAAGGTTTGGCGATGGAAACAGAAGGCTTTTTATCACAGGACAAGAAATCAGCCCTCGACAACTTAACCGGCGGAAAATTTTTTTTTTGAAAAAATCCCTAAGCCCCGGGGTCACAATTTCAGCAAAAATCTGACTTTTGGCAATTCACTCAAAAATGGTGCAAAACGCTTGAAATGCTCCCCTGAAAGGTTTGGCGATGGAAACAGAAGGCTTTTTATCACAGGACAAGAAATCAGCCCTCGACAACTTAACCGGCGGAAAAAGATTTTTTTGAAAAAATCCCTAAGCCCCGGCGTCACAATTTCAGCAAAAATCTGACTTTTGGCAATTCACTCAAAAATGGTGCCAAACGCTTGAAAATGCTCCCCTGAAAGGTTTGGCGATGGAAACAGAAGGCTTTTTATCACAGGACAAGAAATCAGCCCTCAACAACTTAACCGGCGGAAAATTTTTTTTTGAAAAAATCCCTAAGTCCCGGGGTCACAATTTCAGCAAAAATCTGACTTTTGGCAATTCACTCAAAAATGGTGCCAAACACTTCCAAATGCTCCCCTGAAAGGTTTGGCGATGGAAACAGAAGGCTTTTTATCACAGGACAAGAAATCAGCCCTCGACAACTTAACCGGCAGAAAATTTTTTTTTGAAAAAATCCCTAAGTCCCGGGGTTACAATTTCAGCAAAAATCTGACTTTTGGCAATTCACTCAAAAATGGTGCCAAACGCTTGTAAATCCTCCCCTGAAAGCTTTGGCGATGGAAACAGAAGGCTTTTTATCACAGGACAAGAAATCAGCCCTCGACAACTTAACCGGCGGAAAAAGATTTTTTTGAAAAAATCCCTAAGCCCCGGGGTCACAATTTCAGCAAAAATCTGACTTTTGGCAATTCACTCAAAAATGGTGCCAAACGCTTGAAAATGCTCCCCTGAAAGGTTTGGTGATGGAAACAGAAGGCTTTTTATCACAGGACAAGAAATCAGCCCTCGACAACTTAACCGGCGGAAAATATTTTTTTTGAAAAAATCCCTAAGCCCCGGGGTCACAATTTCAGCAAAAATCTGACTTTTGGCAATTCACTCAAAAATGGTGCCAAACGCTTGAAAATGCTCCCTGAAAGGTTTGGCGATGGAAACAGAAGGCTATTTATCACAGGACAAGAAATCAGCCCTCGACAACTTAACCGGCGGAAAAGATTTTTTTGAAAAATCCCTAAGCCCCGGGGTAACAATTTCAGGAAAAATCTGACTTTTGGCAATTCACTCAAAAATGGTGCCAAACGCTTGAAAATGCTCCCCTGAAAGGTTTGGCGATGGAAACAGAAGGCTTTTTATCACAGGACAAGAAATCAGCCCTCGACAACTTAACCGGCAGAAATTTTTTTTTTTGAAAAAATCCCTAAGGCCCGGGGTCACAATTTCAGCAAAAATCTGACTTTTGGCAATTCACTCAAAAATGGTGCCAAACGCTTGTAAATGCTCCCCTGAAAGGTTTGGCGATGGAAACAGAAGGCTTTTTATCACAGGACAAGAAATCAGCCCTCGACAACTTAACCGGCGGAAAAAGATTTTTTTGAAAAAATCCCTAAGTCCCGGGGTCACAATTTCAGCAAAAATCTGACTTTTGGCAATTCACTCAAAAATGGTGCCAAACGCTTCCAAATGCTCCCCTGAAAGGTTTGGCGATGGAAACAGAAGGCTTTTTATCACAGGACAAGAAATCAGCCCTCGACAACTTAACCGGCGGAAAAAGATTTTTTTGAAAAAATCCCTAGGTCACAATTTCAGCAAAAATCTGACTTTTGGCAATTCACTCAAAAATGGTGCCAAACGCTTGAAAATGCTCCCCTGAAAGCTTTGGCGATGGAAACAGAAGGCTTTTTATCACAGGACAAGAAATCAGCCCTCGACAACTTAACCGGCGGAAAATTTTTTTTTTGAAAAAATCCCTAAGCCCCGGGGTCACAATTTCAGGAAAAATCTGACTTTTGGCAATTCACTCAAAAATGGTGCCAAACGCTTGAAAATGCTCCCCTGAAAGGTTTGGCGATGGAAACAGAAGGCTTTTTATCACAGGACAAGAAATCAGCCCTCGACAACTTAACCGGCGGAAAAAGATTTTTTTGAAAAAATCCCTAAGCCCCGGGGTCACAATTTCAGCAAAAATCTGACTTTTGGCAATTCACTCAAAAATGGTGCCAAACGCTTGAAAATGCTCCCCTGAAAGGTTTGGCGATGGAAACAGAAGGCTTTTTATCACAGGACAAGAAATCAGCCCTCGACAACTTAACCGGCGGAAAAAGATTTTTTTGAAAAAATCCCTAAGCCCCGGGGTCACAATTTCAGCAAAAATCTGACTTTTGGCAATTCACTCAAAAATGGTGCCAAACGCTTCCAAATGCTCCCCTGAAAGGTTTGGCGATGGAAACAGAAGGCTTTTTATCACAGGACAAGAAATCAGCCCTCGACAACTTAACCGGCGGAAAATTTTTTTTTTGAAAAAATCCCTAAGCCCCGGGGTCACAATTTCAGCAAAAATCTGACTTTTGGCAATTCACTCAAAAATGGTGCCAAACGCTTCCAAATGCTCCCCTGAAAGGTTTGGCGATGGAAACAGAAGGCTTTTTATCACAGGACAAGAAATCAGCCCTCGACAACTTAACCGGCAGAATTTTTTTTTTTTGAAAAAATCCCTAAGGCCCGGGGTCACAATTTCAGCAAAAATCTGACTTTTGGCAATTCACTCAAAAATGGTGCCAAACGCTTGAAAATGCTCCCCTGAAAGCTTTGGCGATGGAAACAGAAGGCTTTTTATCACAGGACAAGAAATCAGCCCTCGACAACTTAACCGGCGGAAAATTTTTTTTTTGAAAAAATCCCTAAGCCCCGGGGTCACAATTTCAGGAAAAATCTGACTTTTGGCAATTCACTCAAAAATGGTGCCAAACGCTTCCAAATGCTCCCCTGAAAGGTTTGGCGATGGAAACAGAAGGCTTTTTATCACAGGACAAGAAATCAGCCCTCGACAACTTAACCGGCGGAAAAAGATTTTTTTGAAAAAATCCCTAAGCCCCGGGGTCACAATTTCAGGAAAAATCTGACTTTTGGCAATTCACTCAAAAATGGTGCCAAACGCTTGAAAATGCTCCCCTGAAAGCTTTGGCGATGGAAACAGAAGGCTTTTTATCACAGGACAAGAAATCAGCCCTCGACAACTTAACCGGCGGAAAATTTTTTTTTGAAAAAATCCCTAAGCCCCGGGCTCACAATTTCAGCAAAAATCTGACTTTTGGCAATTCACTCAAAAATGGTGCCAAACGCTTGAAAATGCTCCCCTGAAAGGTTTGGCGATGGAAACAGAAGGCTTTTTATCACAGGACAAGAAATCAGCCCTCGACAACTTAACCGGCGGAAAAAGATTTTTTTGAAAAAATCCCTAAGCCCCGGGGTCACAATTTCAGCAAAAATCTGACTTTTGGCAATTCACTCAAAAATGGTGCCAAACGCTTCCAAATGCTCCCCTGAAAGGTTTGGCGATGGAAACAGAAGGCTTTTTATCACAGGACAGAAATCAGCCCTCGACAACTTAACCGGCGGAAATTTTTTTTTTTGAAAAAATCCCTAAGCCCGGGGTCACAATTTCAGCAAAAATCTGACTTTTGGCAATTCACTCAAAAATGGTGCCAAACGCTTGAAAATGCTCCCCTGAAAGGTTTGGCGATGGAAACAGAAGGCTTTTTATCACAGGACAAGAAATCAGCCCTCGACAACTTAACCGGCGGAAAATTTTTTTTTTGAAAAAATCCCTAAGCCCCGGGGTCACAATTTCAGCAAAAATCTGACTTTTGGCAATTCACTCAAAAATGGTGCCAAACGCTTCCAAATGCTCCCCTGAAAGGTTTGGCGATGGAAACAGAAGGCTTTTTATCACAGGACAAGAAATCAGCCCTCGACAACTTAACCGGCGGAAAATTTTTTTTTGAAAAAATCCCTAAGCCCCGGGGTCACAATTTCAGCAAAAATCTGACTTTTGGCAATTCACTCAAAAATGGTGCCAAACGCTTCCAAATGCTCCCCTGAAAGGTTTGGCGATGGAAACAGAAGGCTTTTTATCACAGGACAAGAAATCAGCCCTCGACAACTTAACCGGCAGAATTTTTTTTTTTTGAAAAAATCCCTAAGGCCCGGGGTCACAATTTCAGCAAAAATCTGACTTTTGGCAATTCACTCAAAAATGGTGCCAAACGCTTGTAAATGCTCCCCTGAAAGCTTTGGCGATGGAAACAGAAGGCTTTTTATCACAGGACAAGAAATCAGCCCTCGACAACTTAACCGGCGGAAAAAGATTTTTTTGAAAAAATCCCTAAGCCCCGGGGTCGCAATTTCAGGAAAAATCTGACTTTTGGCAATTCACTCAAAAATGGTGCCAAACGCTTGAAAATGCTCCCCTGAAAGGTTTGGCGATGGAACAGAAGGCTTTTTATCACAGGACAAGAAATCAGCCCTCGACAACTTAACCGGCGGAAAAAGATTTTTTGAAAAAATCCCTAAGCCCCGGGGTCACAATTTCAGCAAAAATCTGACTTTTGGCAATTCACTCAAAAATGGTGCCAAATGCTTCCAAATGCTCCCCTGAAAGGTTTGGCGATGGAAACAGAAGGCTTTTTATCACAGGACAAGAAATCAGCCCTCGACAACTTAACCGGCGGAAAAAGATTTTTTTGAAAAAATCCCTAAGCCCCGGGGTCACAATTTCAGCAAAAATCTGACTTTTGGCAATTCACTCAAAAATGGTGCAAAACGCTTGAAATGCTCCCCTGAAAGGTTTGGCGATGGAAACAGAAGGCTTTTTTATCACAGGACAAGAAATCAGCCCTCGACAACTTAACCGGCGGAAAAAGATTTTTTTGAAAAAATCCCTAAGCCCCGGGGTCACAATTTCAGCAAAAATCTGACTTTTGGCAATTCACTCAAAAATGGTGCCAAACGCTTCCAAATGCTCCCCTGAAAGGTTTGGCGATGGAAACAGAAGGCTTTTTATCACAGGACAAGAAATCAGCCCTCGTAAACTTAACCGGCGGAAAATTTTTTTTTTGAAAAAATCCCTAAGTCCCGGGGTCACAATTTCAGCAAAAATCTGACTTTTGGCAATTCACTCAAAAATGGTGCCAAACACTTCCAAATGCTCCCCTGAAAGGTTTGGTGATGGAAACAGAAGGCTTTTTATCACAGGACAAGAAATCAGCCCTCGACAACTTAACCGGCGGAAAATATTTTTTTGAAAAAATCCCTAAGCCCCGGGGTCACAATTTCAGGAAAAATCTGACTTTTGGCAATTCACTCAAAAATGGTGCAAAACGCTTGAAATGCTCCCCTGAAAGGTTTGGCGATGGAAAACAGAAGGCTTTTTATCACAGGACAAGAAATCAGCCCTCGACAACTTAACCGGCGGAAAAAGATTTTTTTGAAAAAATCCCTAAGCCCCGGGGTCACAATTTCAGCAAAAATCTGACTTTTGGCAATTCACTCAAAAATGGTGCCAAACGCTTCCAAATGCTCCCCTGAAAGGTTTGGCGATGGAAACAGAAGGCTTTTTATCACAGGACAAGAAATCAGCCCTCGACAACTTAACCGGCGGAAAATTTTTTTTTTGAAAAAATCCCTAAGCCCCGGGGTCACAATTTCAGCAAAAATCTGACTTTTGGCAATTCACTCAAAAATGGTGCCAAACGCTTCCAAATGCTCCCCTGAAAGGTTTGGCGATGGAAACAGAAGGCTTTTTATCACAGGACAAGAAATCAGCCCTCGACAACTTAACCGGCAGAATTTTTTTTTTTTGAAAAAATCCCTAAGGCCCGGGGTCACAATTTCAGCAAAAATCTGACTTTTGGCAATTCACTCAAAAATGGTGCCAAACGCTTGAAAATGCTCCCCTGAAAGCTTTGGCGATGGAAACAGAAGGCTTTTTATCACAGGACAAGAAATCAGCCCTCGACAACTTAACCGGCGGAAAATTTTTTTTTTGAAAAAATCCCTAAGGCCCGGGGTCACAATTTCAGCAAAAATCTGACTTTTGGCAATTCACTCAAAAATGGTGCCAAACGCTTCCAAATGCTCCCCTGAAAGGTTTGGCGATGGAAACAGAAGGCTTTTTATCACAGGACAAGAAATCAGCCCTCGACAACTTAACCGGCGGAAAATTTTTTTTTTGAAAAAATCCCTAAGCCCCGGGGTCACAATTTCAGCAAAAATCTGACTTTTGGCAATTCACTCAAAAATGGTGCAAAACGCTTGAAATGCTCCCCTGAAAGGTTTGGCGATGGAAACAGAAGGCTTTTTATCACAGGAACAGGAAATCAGCCCTCGACAACTTAACCGGCAGAATTTTTTTTTTTTGAAAAAATCCCTAAGCCCCGGGGTCACAATTTCAGCAAAAATCTGACTTTTGGCAATTCACTCAAAAATGGTGCCAAACGCTTGAAAATGCTCCCCTGAAAGGTTTGGCGATGGAAACAGAAGGCTTTTTATCACAGGACAAGAAATCAGCCCTCGACAACTTAACCGGCGGAAAAAGATTTTTTTGAAAAAATCCCTAAGCCCCGGGGTCACAATTTCAGGAAAAATCTGACTTTTGGCAATTCACTCAAAAATGGTGCCAAACGCTTGAAAATGCTCCCCTGAAAGGTTTGGCGATGGAAACAGAAGGCTTTTTATCACAGGACAAGAAATCAGCCCTCGACAACTTAACCGGCGGAAAAAGATTTTTTTGAAAAAATCCCTAAGCCCCGGGGTCACAATTTCAGGAAAAATCTGACTTTTGGCAATTCACTCAAAAATGGTGCCAAACGCTTGAAAATGCTCCCCTGAAAGGTTTGGCGATGGAAACAGAAGGCTTTTTATCACAGGACAAGAAATCAGCCCTCGACAACTTAACCGGCGGAAAATTTTTTTTTGAAAAAATCCCTAAGCCCCGGGCTCACAATTTCAGCAAAAATCTGACTTTTGGCAATTCACTCAAAAATGGTGCCAAACGCTTGAAAATGCTCCCCTGAAAGGTTTGGCGATGGAAACAGAAGGCTTTTTATCACAGGACAAGAAATCAGCCCTCGACAACTTAACCGGCGGAAAAAGATTTTTTTGAAAAAATCCCTAAGCCCCGGGGTCACAATTTCAGCAAAAATCTGACTTTTGGCAATTCACTCAAAAATGGTGCCAAACGCTTCCAAATGCTCCCCTGAAAGGTTTGGCGATGGAAACAGAAGGCTTTTTATCCACAGGACAAGAAATCAGCCCTCGACAACTTAACCGGCGGAAAATTTTTTTTTTTGAAAAAATCCCTAAGCCCCGGGGTCACAATTTCAGCAAAAATCTGACTTTTGGCAATTCCACTCAAAAATGGTGCCAACGCTGAAAATGCTCCCGAAAGGTTTGGCGATGGAAACAGAAGGCTTTTTATCACAGGACAAGAAAATCAGCCCTCGACAACTTAACCGGCCGGAAAATTTTTTTTTTGAAAAAATCCCTAAGCCCCGGGGTCACAATTTCAGCAAAAATCTGACTTTTGGCAATTCACTCAAAAATGGTGCCAAACGCTTCCAAATGCTCCCTGAAAGGTTTGGCGATGGAAACAGAAGGCTTTTTATCACAGGACAAGAAATCAGCCCTCGACAACTTAACCGGCGGAAAATTTTTTTTTTGAAAAAATCCCTAAGCCCCGGGGTCACATTTCAGCAAAAATCTGACTTTTGGCAATTCACTCAAAAATGGTGCCAAACGCTTCCAAATGCTCCCCTGAAAGGTTTGGCGATGGAAACAGAAGGCTTTTTAATCACAGGACAAGAAATCAGCCCTCGACAACTTAACCGGCAGAATTTTTTTTTTTGAAAAAATCCCTAAGGCCCGGGGTCACAATTTCAGCAAAAATCTGACTTTTGGCAATTCACTCAAAAATGGTGCCAAACGCTTGTAAATGCTCCCCTGAAAGTTTTGTCGATGGAAACAGAAGGCTTTTTATCACAGGACAAGAAATCAGCCCTCGACAACTTAACCGGCGGAAAAAAGATTTTTTTGAAAAAATCCCTAAGCCCCGGGGTCGCAATTTCAGGAAAATCTGACTTTTGGCAATTCACTCAAAAATGGTGCCAAACGCTTGAAATGCTCCCCTGAAAGGTTTGGCGATGGAAACAGAAGGCTTTTTATCACAGGACAAGAAATCAGCCCTCGACAACTTAACCGGCGGAAAAAGATTTTTTTGAAAAAATCCCTAAGCCCCGGGGTCACAATTTCAGCAAAAAATCTGACTTTTGGCAATTCACTCAAAAATGGTGCCAAATGCTTCCAAATGCTCCCCTGAAAGGTTTGGCGATGGAAACAGAAGGCTTTTATCACAGGACAAGAAATCAGCCCTCGACAAACTTAACCGGCGGAAAATTTTTTTTTTGAAAAAATCCCTAAGCCCCGGGGTCACAATTTCAGCAAAAATCTGACTTTTGGCAATTCACTCAAAAATGGTGCCAAATGCTTCCAAATGCTCCCCTGAAAGGTTTGGCGATGGAAACAGAAGGCTTTTTATCACAGGACAAGAAATCAGCCCTCGACAACTTAACCGGCGGAAAAAGATTTTTTTGAAAAAATCCCTAAGCCCCGGGGTCACAATTTCAGCAAAAATCTGACTTTTGGCAATTCACTCAAAAATGGTGCCAAACGCTTCCAAATGCTCCCCTGAAAGGTTTGGCGATGGAAACAGAAGGCTTTTTATCACAGGACAAGAAATCAGCCCTCGTAAACTTAACCGGCGGAAAATTTTTTTTTTGAAAAAATCCCTAAGTCCCGGGGTCACAATTTCAGCAAAAATCTGACTTTTGGCAATTCACTCAAAAATGGTGCCAAACACTTCCAAATGCTCCCCTGAAAGGTTTGGTGATGGAAACAGAAGGCTTTTTATCACAGGACAAGAAATCAGCCCTCGACAACTTAACCGGCGGAAAATATTTTTTTTGAAAAAATCCCTAAGCCCCGGGGTCACAATTTCAGGAAAAATCTGACTTTTGGCAATTCACTCAAAAATGGTGCCAAACGCTTGAAAATGCTCCCCTGAAAGGTTTGGCGATGGAAACAGAAGGCTTTTTATCACAGGACAAGAAATCAGCCCTCGACAACCTAACCGGCGGAAAAAGAATTTTTTGAAAAAATCCCTAAGCCCCGGGGTCACAATTTCAGCAAAAATCTGACTTTTGGCAATTCACTCAAAAATGGTGCCAAACGCTTGAAAATGCTCCCCTGAAAGGTTTGGCGATGGAAACAGAAGGCTTTTTATCACAGGACAAGAAATCAGCCCTCGACAACTTAACCGGCGGAAAATTTTTTTTTTGAAAAAATCCCTAAGCCCCGGGGTCACAATTTCAGCAAAAATCTGACTTTTGGCAATTCACTCAAAAATGGTGCCAAACGCTTGAAAATGCTCCCCTGAAAGGTTTGGCGATGGAAACAGAAGGCTTTTTATCACAGGACAAGAAATCAGCCCTCGACAACTTAACCGGCGGAAAATATTTTTTTTGAAAAAATCCCTAAGCCCCGGGGTCACAATTTCAGGAAAAATCTGACTTTTGGCAATTCACTCAAAAATGGTGCCAAACGCTTGAAAATGCTCCCCTGAAAGGTTTGGCGATGGAAACAGAAGGCTTTTTATCACAGGACAAGAAATCAGCCCTCGACAACCTAACCGGCGGAAAAAGAATCTTTTGAAAAAATCCCTAAGCCCCGGGGTCACAATTTCAGCAAAAATCTGACTTTTGGCAATTCACTCAAAAATGGTGCCAAACGCTTGAAAATGCTCCCCTGAAAGGTTTGGCGATGGAAACAGAAGGCTTTTTATCACAGGACAAGAAATCAGCCCTCGACAACTTAACCGGCGGAAAATTTTTTTTTTGAAAAAATCCCTAAGCCCCGGGGTCACAATTTCAGCAAAAATCTGACTTTTGGCAATTCACTCAAAAATGGTGCCAAACGCTTGAAAATGCTCCCCTGAAAGGTTTGGCGATGGAAACAGAAGGCTTTTTATCACAGGACAAGAAATCAGCCCTCGACAAGTTAACCGGCAGAAAATTTTTTTTTTGAAAAAATCCCTAAGGCCCGGGGTCACAATTTCAGCAAAAATCTGACTTTTGGCAATTCACTCAAAAATGTTGCCAAACGCTTGTAAATGCGCCCCTGAAAGGTTTGGCGATGGAAACAGAAGGCTTTTTATCACAGGAGAAGAAATCAGCCCTCGACAACTTAACCGGCAGAATTTTTTTTTTTTGAAAAAATCCCAAAGCCCCGGGGTCACAATTTCAGGAAAAATCTGACTTTTGGCAATTCACTCAAAAATGGTGCCAAACGCTTGAAAATGCTCCCCTGAAAGGTTTGGCGATGGAAACAGAAGGCTTTTTATCACAGGACAAGAAATCAGCCCTCGACAACTTAACCGGCGGAAAAAGATTTTTTTGAAAAAATCCCTAAGCCCCGGGGTCACAATTTCAGCAAAAATCTGACTTTTGGCAATTCACTCAAAAATGGTGCCAAACGCTTGAAAATGCTCCCCTGAAAGGTTTGGCGATGGAAACAGAAGGCTTTTTATCACAGGACAAGAAATCAGCCCTCGACAACTTAACCGGCGGAAATTTTTTTTTTTGAAAAAATCCCTAAGCCCCGGGGTCACAATTTCAGGAAAAAACTTAATTTTTTGCAATCCACTCAAAAATGGTGCCAAACGCTTGAAAATGCTCCCCTGAAAGGTTTGGCGATGGAAACAGAAGGCTTTTTATCACAGGAGAAGAAATCAGCCCTCGACAACTTAACCGGCAGAATTTTTTTTTTTGAAAAAATCCCAAAGCCCCGGGGTCACAATTTCAGGAAAAATCTGACTTTTGGCAATTCACTCAAAAATGGTGCCAAACGCTTGAAAATGCTCCCCTGAAAGGTTTGGCGATGGAAACAGAAGGCTTTTTATCACAGGACAAGAAATCAGCCCTCGACAACTTAACCGGCGGAAAAAGATTTCTTTGAAAAAATCCCTAAGCCCCGGGGTCACAATTTCAGCAAAAATCTGACTTTTGGCAATTCACTCAAAAATGGTGCCAAACGCTTGAAAATGCTCCCCTGAAAGGTTTGGCGATGGAAACAGAAGGCTTTTTATCACAGGACAAGAAATCAGCCCTCGACAACTTAACCGGCGGAAAAAGATTTTTTTGAAAAAATCCCTAAGCCCCGGGGTCACAATTTCACCAAAAATCTGACTTTTGGCAATTCACTCAAAAATGGTGCCAAACGCTTGTAAATGCTCCCCTGAAAGGTTTGGCGATGGAAACAGAAGGCTTTTTATCACAGGACAAGAAATCAGCCCTCGACAACTTAACCGGCGGAAAATATTTTTTTTGAAAAAATCCCTAAGCCCCGGGGTCACAATTTCAGGAAAAATCTGACTTTTGGCAATTCACTCAAAAATGGTGCCAAATGCTTGAAAATGCTCCCCTGAAAGGTTTGGCGATGGAAACAGAAGGCTTTTTATCACAGGACAAGAAATCAGCCCTCGACAACTTAACCGGCGGAAAATTTTTTTTTGAAAAAATCCCTAAGCCCCGGGGTCAGAATTTCAGCAAAAATCTGACTTTTGGCAATTCACTCAAAAATGGTGCCAAACGCTTGAAAATGCTCCCCTGAAAGGTTTGGCGATGGAAACAGAAGGCTTTTTATCACAGGACAAGAAATCAGCCCTCGACAACTTAACCGGCGGAATTTTTTTTTTTTGAAAAAATCCCTAAGCCCCGGGGTCACAATTTCAGCAAAAATCTGACTTTTGGCAATTCACTCAAAAATGGTGCCAAACGCTTGAAAATGCTCCCCTGAAAGGTTTGGCGATGGAAACAGAAGGCTTTTTATCACAGGACAAGAAATCAGCCCTCGACAACTTAACCGGCAGAAAATTTTTTTTTTGAAAAAATCCCTAAGGCCCGGGGTCACAATTTCAGCAAAAATCTGACTTTTGGCAATTCACTCAAAAATGGTGCCAAACGCTTGTAAATGCGCCCCTGAAAGGTTTGGCGATGGAAACAGAAGGCTTTTTATCACAGGAGAAGAAATCAGCCCTCGACAACTTAACCGGCAGAATTTTTTTTTTTGAAAAAATCCCTAAGCCCCGGGGTCACAATTTCAGGAAAAAACTTAATTTTTTGCAATCCACTCAAAAATGGTGCCAAACGCTTGAAAATGCTCCCCTGAAAGGTTTGGCGATGGAAACAGAAGGCTTTTTATCACAGGACAAGAAATCAGCCCTCGACAACTTAACCGGCGGAAAAAGATTTTTTTGAAAAAATCCCTAAGCCCCGGGGTCACAATTTCAGCAAAAATCTGACTTTTGGCAATTCACTCAAAAATGGTGCCAAACGCTTGAAAATGCTCCCCTGAAAGGTTTGGCGATGGAAACAGAAGGCTTTTTATCACAGGACAAGAAATCAGCCCTCGACAACTTAACCGGCAGAAAATTTTTTTTTTGAAAAAATCCCTAAGCCCCGGGGTCACAATTTCAGGAAAAAACTTAATTTTTTGCAATCCACTCAAAAATGGTGCCAAACGCTTGAAAATGCTCCCCTGAAAGGTTTGGCGATGGAAACAGAAGGCTTTTTATCACAGGAGAAGAAATCAGCCCTCGACAACTTAACCGGCAGAATTTTTTTTTTTGAAAAAATCCCTAAGGCCCGGGGTCACAATTTCAGGAAAAATCTGACTTTTGGCAATTCACTCAAAAATGGTGCCAAACGCTTGAAAATGCTCCCCTGAAAGGTTTGGCGATGGAAACAGAAGGCTTTTTATCACAGGACAAGAAATCAGCCCTCGACAACTTAACCGGCGGAAAAAGATTTTTTTGAAAAAATCCCTAAGCCCCGGGGTCACAATTTCAGCAAAAATCTGACTTTTGGCAATTCACTCAAAAATGGTGCCAAACGCTTGAAAATGCTCCCCTGAAAGGTTTGGCGATGGAAACAGAAGGCTTTTTATCACAGGACAAGAAATCAGCCCTCGACAACTTAACCGGCGGAAAAAGATTTTTTTGAAAAAATCCCTAAGCCCCGGGGTCACAATTTCACCAAAAATCTGACTTTTGGCAATTCACTCAAAAATGGTGCCAAACGCTTGTAAATGCTCCCCTGAAAGGTTTGGCGATGGAAACAGAAGGCTTTTTATCACAGGACAAGAAATCAGCCCTCGACAACTTAACCGGCGGAAAATTTTTTTTTTGAAAAAATCCCTAAGCCCCGGGGTCACAATTTCAGGAAAAATCTGACTTTTGGCAATTCACTCAAAAATGGTGCCAAACGCTTGAAAATGCTCCCCTGAAAGGTTTGGCGATGGAAACAGAAGGCTTTTTATCACAGGACAAGAAATCAGCCCTCGACAACTTAACCGGCGGAAAATTTTTTTTTGAAAAAATCCCTAAGCCCCGGGGTCAGAATTTCAGCAAAAATCTGACTTTTGGCAATTCACTCAAAAATGGTGCCAAACGCTTGAAAATGCTCCCCTGAAAGGTTTGGCGATGGAAACAGAAGGCTTTTTATCACAGGACAAGAAATCAGCCCTCGACAACTTAACCGGCGGAATTTTTTTTTTTTGAAAAAATCCCTAAGCCCCGGGGTCACAATTTCAGCAAAAATCTGACTTTTGGCAATTCACTCAAAAATGGTGCCAAACGCTTGAAAATGCTCCCCTGAAAGGTTTGGCGATGGAAACAGAAGGCTTTTTATCACAGGACAAGAAATCAGCCCTCGACAACTTAACCGGCGGAAAATTTTTTTTTTGAAAAAATCCCTAAACCCCGGGGTCACAATTTCAGGAAAAATCTGACTTTTGGCAATTCACTCAAAAATGGTGCCAAACGCTTGAAAATGCTCCCCTGAAAGGTTTGGCGATGGAAACAGAAGGCTTTTTATCACAGGACAAGAAATCAGCCCTCGACAACTTAACCGGCGGAAAAAGATTTTTTTGAAAAAATCCCTAAGCCCCGGGGTCACAATTTCAGCAAAAATCTGACTTTTGGCAATTCACTCAAAAATGGTGCCAAACGCTTGAAAATGCTCCCCTGAAAGGTTTGGCGATGGAAACAGAAGGCTTTTTATCACAGGACAAGAAATCAGCCCTCGACAACTTAACCGGCGGAAAAAGATTTTTTTGAAAAAATCCCTAAGCCCCGGGGTCACAATTTCAGGAAAAAACTTAATTTTTTGCAATCCACTCAAAAATGGTGCCAAACGCTTGAAAATGCTCCCCTGAAAGGTTTGGCGATGGAAACAGAAGGCTTTTTATCACAGGAGAAGAAATCAGCCCTCGACAACTTAACCGGCAGAATTTTTTTTTTTGAAAAAATCCCAAAGCCCCGGGGTCACAATTTCAGGAAAAATCTGACTTTTGGCAATTCACTCAAAAATGGTGCCAAACGCTTGAAAATGCTCCCCTGAAAGGTTTGGCGATGGAAACAGAAGGCTTTTTATCACAGGACAAGAAATCAGCCCTCGACAACTTAACCGGCGGAAAAAGATTTTTTTGAAAAAATCCCTAAGCCCCGGGGTCACAATTTCAGCAAAAATCTGACTTTTGGCAATTCACTCAAAAATGGTGCCAAACGCTTGAAAATGCTCCCCTGAAAGGTTTGGCGATGGAAACAGAAGGCTTTTTATCACAGGACAAGAAATCAGCCCTCGACAACTTAACCGGCGGAAAAAGATTTTTTTGAAAAAATCCCTAAGCCCCGGGGTCACAATTTCACCAAAAATCTGACTTTTGGCAATTCACTCAAAAATGGTGCCAAACGCTTGTAAATGCTCCCCTGAAAGGTTTGGCGATGGAAACAGAAGGCTTTTTATCACAGGACAAGAAATCAGCCCTCGACAACTTAACCGGCGGAAAATTTTTTTTTTGAAAAAATCCCTAAGCCCCGGGGTCACAATTTCAGGAAAAATCTGACTTTTGGCAATTCACTCAAAAATGGTGCCAAACGCTTGAAAATGCTCCCCTGAAAGGTTTGGCGATGGAAACAGAAGGCTTTTTATCACAGGACAAGAAATCAGCCCTCGACAACTTAACCGGCGGAAAATTTTTTTTTGAAAAAATCCCTAAGCCCCGGGGTCAGAATTTCAGGAAAAATCTGACTTTTGGCAATTCACTCAAAAATGGTGCCAAACGCTTGAAAATGCTCCCCTGAAAGGTTTGGCGATGGAAACAGAAGGCTTTTTATCACAGGACAAGAAATCAGCCCTCGACAACTTAACCGGCGGAAAAAGATTTTTTTGAAAAAATCCCTAAGCCCCGGGGTCACAATTTCAGCAAAAATCTGACTTTTGGCAATTCACTCAAAAATGGTGCCAAACGCTTCCAAATGCTCCCCTGAAAGGTTTGGCGATGGAAACAGAAGGCTTTTTATCACAGGACAAGAAATCAGCCCTCGACAACTTAACCGGCAGAATTTTTTTTTTTTGAAAAAATCCCTAAGGCCCGGGGTCACAATTTCAGCAAAAATCTGACTTTTGGCAATTCACTCAAAAATGGTGCCAAACGCTTGAAAATGCTCCCCTGAAAGCTTTGGCGATGGAAACAGAAGGCTTTTTATCACAGGACAAGAAATCAGCCCTCGACAACTTAACCGGCGGAAAATTTTTTTTTTGAAAAAATCCCTAAGCCCCGGGGTCACAATTTCAGGAAAAATCTGACTTTTGGCAATTCACTCAAAAATGGTGCCAAACGCTTCCAAATGCTCCCCTGAAAGGTTTGGCGATGGAAACAGAAGGCTTTTTATCACAGGACAAGAAATCAGCCCTCGACAACTTAACCGGCGGAAAATTTTTTTTTTGAAAAAATCCCTAAGCCCCGGGGTCACAATTTCAGCAAAAATCTGACTTTTGGCAATTCACTCAAAAATGGTGCCAAACGCTTCCAAATGCTCCCCTGAAAGGTTTGGCGATGGAAACAGAAGGCTTTTTATCACAGGACAAGAAATCAGCCCTCGACAACTTAACCGGCAGAATTTTTTTTTTTTGAAAAAATCCCTAAGCCCCGGGGTCACAATTTCAGCAAAAATCTGACTTTTGGCAATTCACTCAAAAATGGTGCCAAACGCTTGAAAATGCTCCCCTGAAAGGTTTGGCGATGGAAACAGAAGGCTTTTTATCACAGGACAAGAAATCAGCCCTCGACAACTTAACCGGCGGAAAAAGATTTTTTTGAAAAAATCCCTAAGCCCCGGGGTCACAATTTCAGCAAAAATCTGACTTTTGGCAATTCACTCAAAAATGGTGCCAAACGCTTCCAAATGCTCCCCTGAAAGGTTTGGCGATGGAAACAGAAGGCTTTTTATCACAGGACAAGAAATCAGCCCTCGACAACTTAACCGGCGGAAAAAGATTTTTTTGAAAAAATCCCTAAGCCCCGGGGTCACAATTTCAGCAAAAATCTGACTTTTGGCAATTCACTCAAAAATGGTGCCAAACGCTTGAAAATGCTCCCCTGAAAGCTTTGGCGATGGAAACAGAAGGCTTTTTATCACAGGACAAGAAATCAGCCCTCGACAACTTAACCGGCGGAAAATTTTTTTTTTGAAAAAATCCCTAAGCCCCGGGCTCACAATTTCAGCAAAAATCTGACTTTTGGCAATTCACTCAAAAATGGTGCCAAACGCTTGAAAATGCTCCCCTGAAAGGTTTGGCGATGGAAACAGAAGGCTTTTTATCACAGGACAAGAAATCAGCCCTCGACAACTTAACCGGCGGAAAAAGATTTTTTTGAAAAAATCCCTAAGCCCCGGGGTCACAATTTCAGCAAAAATCTGACTTTTGGCAATTCACTCAAAAATGGTGCCAAACGCTTCCAAATGCTCCCCTGAAAGGTTTGGCGATGGAAACAGAAGGCTTTTTATCACAGGACAAGAAATCAGCCCTCGACAACTTAACCGGCGGAAATTTTTTTTTTTGAAAAAATCCCTAAGCCCCGGGGTCACAATTTCAGCAAAAATCTGACTTTTGGCAATTCACTCAAAAATGGTGCCAAACGCTTGAAAATGCTCCCCTGAAAGGTTTGGCGATGGAAACAGAAGGCTTTTTATCACAGGACAAGAAATCAGCCCTCGACAACTTAACCGGCGGAAAATTTTTTTTTTGAAAAAATCCCTAAGCCCCGGGGTCACAATTTCAGCAAAAATCTGACTTTTGGCAATTCACTCAAAAATGGTGCCAAACGCTTCCAAATGCTCCCCTGAAAGGTTTGGCGATGGAAACAGAAGGCTTTTTATCACAGGACAAGAAATCAGCCCTCGACAACTTAACCGGCGGAAAATTTTTTTTTTGAAAAAATCCCTAAGCCCCGGGGTCACAATTTCAGCAAAAATATGACTTTTGGCAATTCACTCAAAAATGGTGCCAAACGCTTCCAAATGCTCCCCTGAAAGGTTTGGCGATGGAAACAGAAGGCTTTTTATCACAGGACAAGAAATCAGCCCTCGACAACTTAACCGGCAGAATTTTTTTTTTTTTAAAAAATCCCTAAGGCCCGGGGTCACAATTTCAGCAAAAATCTGACTTTTGGCAATTCACTCAAAAATGGTGCCAAACGCTTGTAAATGCTCCCCTGAAAGCTTTGGCGATGGAAACAGAAGGCTTTTTATCACAGGACAAGAAATCAGCCCTCGACAACTTAACCGGCGGAAAAAGATTTTTTTGAAAAAATCCCTAAGCCCCGGGGTCGCAATTTCAGGAAAAATCTGACTTTTGGCAATTCACTCAAAAATGGTGCCAAACGCTTGAAAATGCTCCCCTGAAAGGTTTGGCGATGGAAACAGAAGGCTTTTTATCACAGGACAAGAAATCAGCCCTCGACAACTTAACCGGCGGAAAAAGATTTTTTTGAAAAAATCCCTAAGCCCCGGGGTCACAATTTCAGCAAAAATCTGACTTTTGGCAATTCACTCAAAAATGGTGCCAAATGCTTCCAAATGCTCCCCTGAAAGGTTTGGCGATGGAAACAGAAGGCTTTTTATCACAGGACAAGAAATCAGCCCTCGACAACTTAACCGGCGGAAAATTTTTTTTTTGAAAAAATCCCTAAGCCCCGGGGTCACAATTTCAGCAAAAATCTGACTTTTGGCAATTCACTCAAAAATGGTGCAAAACGCTTGAAATGCTCCCCTGAAAGGTTTGGCGATGGAAACAGAAGGCTTTTTATCACAGGACAAGAAATCAGCCCTCGACAACTTAACCGGCGGAAAAAGATTTTTTTGAAAAAATCCCTAAGCCCCGGGGTCACAATTTCAGCAAAAATCTGACTTTTGGCAATTCACTCAAAAATGGTGCCAAACGCTTCCAAATGCTCCCCTGAAAGGTTTGGCGATGGAAACAGAAGGCTTTTTATCACAGGACAAGAAATCAGCCCTCGACAACTTAACCGGCGGAAAAAGATTTTTTTGAAAAAATCCCTAAGCCCCGGGGTCACAATTTCAGCAAAAATCTGACTTTTGGCAATTCACTCAAAAATGGTGCCAAACGCTTGAAAATGCTCCCCTGAAAGCTTTGGCGATGGAAACAGAAGGCTTTTTATCACAGGACAAGAAATCAGCCCTCGACAACTTAACCGGCGGAAAATTTTTTTTTTGAAAAAATCCCTAAGCCCCGGGCTCACAATTTCAGCAAAAATCTGACTTTTGGCAATTCACTCAAAAATGGTGCCAAACGCTTGAAAATGCTCCCCTGAAAGGTTTGGCGATGGAAACAGAAGGCTTTTTATCACAGGACAAGAAATCAGCCCTCGACAACTTAACCGGCGGAAAAAGATTTTTTTGAAAAAATCCCTAAGCCCCGGGGTCACAATTTCAGCAAAAATCTGACTTTTGGCAATTCACTCAAAAATGGTGCCAAACGCTTCCAAATGCTCCCCTGAAAGGTTTGGCGATGGAAACAGAAGGCTTTTTATCACAGGACAAGAAATCAGCCCTCGACAACTTAACCGGCGGAAATTTTTTTTTTTGAAAAAATCCCTAAGCCCCGGGGTCACAATTTCAGCAAAAATCTGACTTTTGGCAATTCACTCAAAAATGGTGCCAAACGCTTGAAAATGCTCCCCTGAAAGGTTTGGCGATGGAAACAGAAGGCTTTTTATCACAGGACAAGAAATCAGCCCTCGACAACTTAACCGGCGGAAAATTTTTTTTTTGAAAAAATCCCTAAGCCCCGGGGTCACAATTTCAGCAAAAATCTGACTTTTGGCAATTCACTCAAAAATGGTGCCAAACGCTTCCAAATGCTCCCCTGAAAGGTTTGGCGATGGAAACAGAAGGCTTTTTATCACAGGACAAGAAATCAGCCCTCGACAACTTAACCGGCGGAAAATTTTTTTTTTGAAAAAATCCCTAAGCCCCGGGGTCACAATTTCAGCAAAAATATGACTTTTGGCAATTCACTCAAAAATGGTGCCAAACGCTTCCAAATGCTCCCCTGAAAGGTTTGGCGATGGAAACAGAAGGCTTTTTATCACAGGACAAGAAATCAGCCCTCGACAACTTAACCGGCAGAATTTTTTTTTTTTTAAAAAATCCCTAAGGCCCGGGGTCACAATTTCAGCAAAAATCTGACTTTTGGCAATTCACTCAAAAATGGTGCCAAACGCTTGTAAATGCTCCCCTGAAAGCTTTGGCGATGGAAACAGAAGGCTTTTTATCACAGGACAAGAAATCAGCCCTCGACAACTTAACCGGCGGAAAAAGATTTTTTTGAAAAAATCCCTAAGCCCCGGGGTCGCAATTTCAGGAAAAATCTGACTTTTGGCAATTCACTCAAAAATGGTGCCAAACGCTTGAAAATGCTCCCCTGAAAGGTTTGGCGATGGAAACAGAAGGCTTTTTATCACAGGACAAGAAATCAGCCCTCGACAACTTAACCGGCGGAAAAAGATTTTTTTGAAAAAATCCCTAAGCCCCGGGGTCACAATTTCAGCAAAAATCTGACTTTTGGCAATTCACTCAAAAATGGTGCCAAATGCTTCCAAATGCTCCCCTGAAAGGTTTGGCGATGGAAACAGAAGGCTTTTTATCACAGGACAAGAAATCAGCCCTCGACAACTTAACCGGCGGAAAATTTTTTTTTTGAAAAAATCCCTAAGCCCCGGGGTCACAATTTCAGCAAAAATCTGACTTTTGGCAATTCACTCAAAAATGGTGCAAAACGCTTGAAATGCTCCCCTGAAAGGTTTGGCGATGGAAACAGAAGGCTTTTTATCACAGGACAAGAAATCAGCCCTCGACAACTTAACCGGCAGAAAAAGATTTTTTTGAAAAAATCCCTAAGCCCCGGGGTCACAATTTCAGCAAAAATCTGACTTTTGGCAATTCACTCAAAAATGGTGCCAAACGCTTCCAAATGCTCCCCTGAAAGGTTTGGCGATGGAAACAGAAGGCTTTTTATCACAGGACAAGAAATCAGCCCTCGACAACTTAACCGGCGGAAAATATTTTTTTTGAAAAAATCCCTAAGCCCCGGGGTCACAATTTCAGGAAAAATCTGACTTTTGGCAATTCACTCAAAAATGGTGCCAAACGCTTGAAAATGCTCCCCTGAAAGGTTTGGCGATGGAAACAGAAGGCTTTTTATCACAGGACAAGAAATCAGCCCTCGACAACCTAACCGGCGGAAAAAGAATTTTTTGAAAAAATCCCTAAGCCCCGGGGTCACAATTTCAGCAAAAATCTGACTTTTGGCAATTCACTCAAAAATGGTGCCAAACGCTTGAAAATGCTCCCCTGAAAGGTTTGGCGATGGAAACAGAAGGCTTTTTATCACAGGACAAGAAA
The DNA here is from genome assembly GCF_964270895.1 of Podarcis filfolensis. Taxonomy (NCBI): domain Eukaryota; kingdom Metazoa; phylum Chordata; class Lepidosauria; order Squamata; family Lacertidae; genus Podarcis; species Podarcis filfolensis. Next base: position 46,763 of record NW_028149459.1, read on the forward strand.
TCAGCCCTCGACAACTTAACCGGCGGAAAATTTTTTTTTTGAAAAAATCCCTAAGCCCCGGGGTCACAATTTCAGCAAAAATCTGACTTTTGGCAATTCACTCAAAAATGGTGCCAAACGCTTGAAAATGCTCCCCTGAAAGGTTTGGCGATGGAAACAGAAGGCTTTTTATCACAGGACAAGAAATCAGCCCTCGACAACTTAACCGGCGGAAATTTTTTTTTTGAAAAAATCCCTAAGCCCCGGGGTCAGAATTTCAGCAAAAATCTGACTTTTGGCAATTCACTCAAAAATGGTGCCAAACGCTTGAAAATGCTCCCCTGAAAGGTTTGGCGATGGAAACAGAAGGCTTTTTATCACAGGACAAGAAATCAGCCCTCGACAACTTAACCGGCGGAAAAAGATTTTTTTGAAAAAATCCCTAAGCCCCGGGGTCACAATTTCAGCAAAAATCTGACTTTTGGCAATTCACTCAAAAATGGTGCCAAACGCTTGAAAATGCTCCCCTGAAAGGTTTGGCGATGGAAACAGAAGGCTTTTTATCACAGGACAAGAAATCAGCCCTCGACAACTTAACCGGCGGAAATTTTTTTTTTTGAAAAAATCCCTAAGCCCCGGGGTCACAATTTCAGGAAAAAACTTAATTTTTTGCAATCCACTCAAAAATGGTGCCAAACGCTTGAAAATGCTCCCCTGAAAGGTTTGGCGATGGAAACAGAAGGCTTTTTATCACAGGAGAAGAAATCAGCCCTCGACAACTTAACCGGCAGAATTTTTTTTTTTGAAAAAATCCCTAAGGCCCGGGGTCACAATTTCAGGAAAAATCTGACTTTTGGCAATTCACTCAAAAATGGTGCCAAACGCTTGAAAATGCTCCCCTGAAAGGTTTGGCGATGGAAACAGAAGGCTTTTTATCACAGGACAAGAAATCAGCCCTCGACAACTTAACCGGCGGAAAAAGATTTCTTTGAAAAAATCCCTAAGCCCCGGGGTCACAATTTCAGCAAAAATCTGACTTTTGGCAATTCACTCAAAAATGGTGCCAAACGCTTGAAAATGCTCCCCTGAAAGGTTTGGCGATGGAAACAGAAGGCTTTTTATCACAGGACAAGAAATCAGCCCTCGACAACTTAACCGGCGGAAAAAGATTTTTTTGAAAAAATCCCTAAGCCCCGGGGTCACAATTTCACCAAAAATCTGACTTTTGGCAATTCACTCAAAAATGGTGCCAAACGCTTGTAAATGCTCCCCTGAAAGGTTTGGCGATGGAAACAGAAGGCTTTTTATCACAGGACAAGAAATCAGCCCTCGACAACTTAACCGGCGGAAAATATTTTTTTTGAAAAAATCCCTAAGCCCCGGGGTCACAATTTCAGGAAAAATCTGACTTTTGGCAATTCACTCAAAAATGGTGCCAAACGCTTGAAAATGCTCCCCTGAAAGGTTTGGCGATGGAAACAGAAGGCTTTTTATCACAGGACAAGAAATCAGCCCTCGACAACTTAACCGGCGGAAATTTTTTTTTTGAAAAAATCCCTAAGCCCCGGGGTCAGAATTTCAGCAAAAATCTGACTTTTGGCAATTCACTCAAAAATGGTGCCAAACGCTTGAAAATGCTCCCCTGAAAGGTTTGGCGATGGAAACAGAAGGCTTTTTATCACAGGACGAGAAATCAGCCCTCGACAACTTAACCGGCGGAATTTTTTTTTTTTGAAAAAATCCCTAAGCCCCGGGGTCACAATTTCAGCAAAAATCTGACTTTTGGCAATTCACTCAAAAATGGTGCCAAACGCTTGAAAATGCTCCCCTGAAAGGTTTGGCGATGGAAACAGAAGGCTTTTTATCACAGGACAAGAAATCAGCCCTCGACAACTTAACCGGCAGAAAATTTTTTTTTTGAAAAAATCCCTAAGGCCCGGGGTCACAATTTCAGCAAAAATCTGACTTTTGGCAATTCACTCAAAAATGGTGCCAAACGCTTGTAAATGCGCCCCTGAAAGGTTTGGCGATGGAAACAGAAGGCTTTTTATCACAGGAGAAGAAATCAGCCCTCGACAACTTAACCGGCAGAATTTTTTTTTTTGAAAAAATCCCTAAGCCCCGGGGTCACAATTTCAGGAAAAAACTTAATTTTTTGCAATCCACTCAAAAATGGTGCCAAACGCTTGAAAATGCTCCCCTGAAAGGTTTGGCGATGGAAACAGAAGGCTTTTTATCACAGGACAAGAAATCAGCCCTCGACAACTTAACCGGCGGAAAAAGATTTTTTTGAAAAAATCCCTAAGCCCCGGGGTCACAATTTCAGCAAAAATCTGACTTTTGGCAATTCACTCAAAAATGGTGCCAAACGCTTCCAAATGCTCCCCTGAAAGGTTTGGCGATGGAAACAGAAGGCTTTTTATCACAGGACAAGAAATCAGCCCTCGACAACTTAACCGGCAGAAAATTTTTTTTTTGAAAAAATCCCTAAGCCCCGGGGTCACAATTTCAGGAAAAAACTTAATTTTTTGCAATCCACTCAAAAATGGTGCCAAACGCTTGAAAATGCTCCCCTGAAAGGTTTGGCGATGGAAACAGAAGGCTTTTTATCACAGGAGAAGAAATCAGCCCTCGACAACTTAACCGGCAGAATTTTTTTTTTTGAAAAAATCCCAAAGCCCCGGGGTCACAATTTCAGGAAAAATCTGACTTTTGGCAATTCACTCAAAAATGGTGCCAAACGCTTGAAAATGCTCCCCTGAAAGGTTTGGCGATGGAAACAGAAGGCTTTTTATCACAGGACAAGAAATCAGCCCTCGACAACTTAACCGGCGGAAAAAGATTTTTTTGAAAAAATCCCTAAGCCCCGGGGTCACAATTTCAGCAAAAATCTGACTTTTGGCAATTCACTCAAAAATGGTGCCAAACGCTTGAAAATGCTCCCCTGAAAGGTTTGGCGATGGAAACAGAAGGCTTTTTATCACAGGACAAGAAATCAGCCCTCGACAACTTAACCGGCGGAAAAAGATTTTTTTGAAAAAATCCCTAAGCCCCGGGGTCACAATTTCAGCAAAAATCTGACTTTTGGCAATTCACTCAAAAATGGTGCCAAACGCTTGTAAATGCTCCCCTGAAAGGTTTGGCGATGGAAACAGAAGGCTTTTTATCACAGGACAAGAAATCAGCCCTCGACAACTTAACCGGCGGAAAATTTTTTTTTTGAAAAAATCCCTAAGCCCCGGGGTCACAATTTCAGGAAAAATCTGACTTTTGGCAATTCACTCAAAAATGGTGCCAAACGCTTGAAAATGCTCCCCTGAAAGGTTTGGCGATGGAAACAGAAGGCTTTTTATCACAGGACAAGAAATCAGCCCTCGACAACTTAACCGGCGGAAAAAGATTTTTTTGAAAAAATCCCTAAGCCCCGGGGTCACAATTTCAGCAAAAATCTGACTTTTGGCAATTCACTCAAAAATGGTGCCAAACGCTTGAAAATGCTCCCCTGAAAGGTTTGGCGATGGAAACAGAAGGCTTTTTATCACAGGACAAGAAATCAGCCCTCGACAACTTAACCGGCGGAAAAAGATTTTTTTGAAAAAATCCCTAAGCCCCGGGGTCACAATTTCAGGAAAAAACTTAATTTTTTGCAATCCACTCAAAAATGGTGCCAAACGCTTGAAAATGCTCCCCTGAAAGGTTTGGCGATGGAAACAGAAGGCTTTTTATCACAGGAGAAGAAATCAGCCCTCGACAACTTAACCGGCAGAATTTTTTTTTTTGAAAAAATCCCAAAGCCCCGGGGTCACAATTTCAGGAAAAATCTGACTTTTGGCAATTCACTCAAAAATGGTGCCAAACGCTTGAAAATGCTCCCCTGAAAGGTTTGGCGATGGAAACAGAAGGCTTTTTATCACAGGACAAGAAATCAGCCCTCGACAACTTAACCGGCGGAAAAAGATTTTTTTGAAAAAATCCCTAAGCCCCGGGGTCACAATTTCAGCAAAAATCTGACTTTTGGCAATTCACTCAAAAATGGTGCCAAACGCTTGAAAATGCTCCCCTGAAAGGTTTGGCGATGGAAACAGAAGGCTTTTTATCACAGGACAAGAAATCAGCCCTCGACAACTTAACCGGCGGAAAAAGATTTTTTTGAAAAAATCCCTAAGCCCCGGGGTCACAATTTCACCAAAAATCTGACTTTTGGCAATTCACTCAAAAATGGTGCCAAACGCTTGTAAATGCTCCCCTGAAAGGTTTGGCGATGGAAACAGAAGGCTTTTTATCACAGGACAAGAAATCAGCCCTCGACAACTTAACCGGCGGAAAATTTTTTTTTTGAAAAAATCCCTAAGCCCCGGGGTCACAATTTCAGGAAAAATCTGACTTTTGGCAATTCACTCAAAAATGGTGCCAAACGCTTGAAAATGCTCCCCTGAAAGGTTTGGCGATGGAAACAGAAGGCTTTTTATCACAGGACAAGAAATCAGCCCTCGACAACTTAACCGGCGGAAAATTTTTTTTTGAAAAAATCCCTAAGCCCCGGGGTCAGAATTTCAGGAAAAATCTGACTTTTGGCAATTCACTCAAAAATGGTGCCAAACGCTTGAAAATGCTCCCCTGAAAGGTTTGGCGATGGAAACAGAAGGCTTTTTATCACAGGACAAGAAATCAGCCCTCGACAACTTAACCGGCGGAAAAAGATTTTTTTGAAAAAATCCCTAAGCCCCGGGGTCACAATTTCAGCAAAAATCTGACTTTTGGCAATTCACTCAAAAATGGTGCCAAACGCTTGAAAATGCTCCCCTGAAAGGTTTGGCGATGGAAACAGAAGGCTTTTTATCACAGGACAAGAAATCAGCCCTCGACAACTTAACCGGCGGAAAATTTTTTTTTTGAAAAAATCCCTAAGCCCCGGGGTCACAATTTCAGCAAAAATCTGACTTTTGGCAATTCACTCAAAAATGGTGCCAAACGCTTGTAAATGCTCCCCTGAAAGGTTTGGCGATGGAAACAGAAGGCTTTTTATCACAGGACAAGAAATCAGCCCTCGACAACTTAACTGGCGGAAAATTTTTTTTTTGAAAAAATCCCTAAGCCCCGGGGTCACAATTTCAGCAAAAATCTGACTTTTGGCAATTCACTCAAAAATGGTGCCAAACGCTTGAAAATGCTCCCCTGAAAGGATTGGCGATGGAAACAGAAGGCTTTTTATCACAGGACAAGAAATCAGCCCTCGACAACTTAACCGGCGGAAAATTTTTTTTTTGAAAAAATCCCTAAACCCCGGGGTCACAATTTCAGGAAAAATCTGACTTTTGGCAATTCACTCAAAAATGGTGCCAAACGCTTGAAAATGCTCCCCTGAAAGGTTTGGCGATGGAAACAGAAGGCTTTTTATCACAGGACGAGAAATCAGCCCTCGACAACTTAACCGGCGGAAAATTTTTTTTTTGAAAAAATCCCTAAGCCCCGGGGTCACAATTTCAGCAAAAATCTGACTTTTGGCAATTCACTCAAAAATGGTGCCAAACGCTTGTAAATGCTCCCCTGAAAGGTTTGGCGATGGAAACAGAAGGCTTTTTATCACAGGACAAGAAATCAGCCCTCGACAACTTAACTGACGGAAAAAGATTTTTTTGAAAAAATCCCTAAGCCCCGGGGTCACAATTTCAGGAAAAATCTGACTTTTGGCAATTCACTCAAAAATGGTGCCAAACGCTTGAAAATGCTCCCCTGAAAGCTTTGGCAATGGAAACAGAAGGCTTTTTATCACAGGACAAGAAATCAGCCCTCGACAACTTAACCGGCGGAAAATTTTTTTTTTGAAAAAATCCCTAAGCCCCGGCGTCAGAATTTCAGCAAAAATCTGACTTTTGGCAATTCACTCAAAAATGGTGCCAAACGCTTGTAAATGCGCCCCTGAAAGGTTTGGCGATGGAAACAGAAGGCTTTTTATCACAGGAGAAGAAATCAGCCCTCGACAACTTAACCGGCAGAATATTTTTTTTTTGAAAAATTCCCTAAGCCCCGGGGTCACAATTTCAGCAAAAATCTGACTTTTGGCAATTCACTCAAAAATGGTGCCAAACGCTTGAAAATGCTCCCCTGAAAGGTTTGGCGATGGAAACAGAAGGCTTTTTATCACAGGACAAGAAATCAGCCCTCGACAACTTAACCGGCGGAAAAAGATTTTTTTGAAAAAATCCCTAAGCCCCGGGGTCACAATTTCAGCAAAAATCTGACTTTTGGCAATTCACTCAAAAAAGGTGCTAAACGCTTGAAAATGCTCCCCTGAAAGGTTTGGCGATGGAAACAGAAGGCTTTTTATCACAGGACAAGAAATCAGCCCTCGACAACTTAACCGGCGGAAAAAGATTTTTTTGAAAAAATCCCTAAGCCCCGGGGTCACAATTTCAGCAAAAATCTGACTTTTGGCAATTCACTCAAAAATGGTGCCAAACGCTTGAAAATGCTCCCCTGAAAGGTTTGGCGATGGAAACAGAAGGCTTTTTATCACAGGACAAGAAATCAGCCCTCGACAACTTAACCGGCGGAAAAAGATTTTTTTGAAAAAATCCCTAAGGCCCGGGGTCACAATTTCAGCAAAAATCTGACTTTTGGCAATTCACTCAAAAATGGTGCCAAACGCTTGTAAATGCGCCCCTGAAAGGTTTGGCGATGGAAACAGAAGGCTTTTTATCACAGGAGAAGAAATCAGCCCTCGACAACTTAACCGGCAGAATTTTTTTTTTGGAAAAAATCCCTAAGCCCCGGGGTCACAATTTCAGGAAAAATCTGACTTTTGGCAATTCACTCAAAAATGGTGCCAAACGCTTGAAAATGCTCCCCTGAAAGGTTTGGCGATGGAAACAGAAGGCTTTTTATCACAGGACAAGAAATCAGCCCTCGACAACTTAACCGGCGGAAAAAGATTTTTTTGAAAAAATCCCTAAGCCCCGGGGTCACAATTTCAGCAAAAATCTGACTTTTGGCAATTCACTCAAAAATGGTGCCAAACGCTTGAAAATGCTCCCCTGAAAGGTTTGGCGATGGAAACAGAAGGCTTTTTATCACAGGACAAGAAATCAGCCCTCGACAACTTAACCGGCGGAAAAAGATTTTTTTGAAAAAATCCCTAAGCCCCGGGGTCACAATTTCAGCAAAAATCTGACTTTTGGCAATTCACTCAAAAATGGTGCCAAATGCTTGAAAATGCTCCCCTGAAAGGTTTGGCGATGGAAACAGAAGGCTTTTTATCACAGGACAAGAAATCAGCCCTCGACAACTTAACCGGCGGAAAATTTTTTTTTGAAAAAATCCCTAAGCCCCGGGGTCAGAATTTCAGCAAAAATCTGACTTTTGGCAATTCACTCAAAAATGGTGCCAAACGCTTGAAAATGCTCCCCTGAAAGGTTTGGCGATGGAAACAGAAGGCTTTTTATCACAGGACAAGAAATCAGCCCTCGACAACTTAACCGGCGGAAAAAGATTTTTTTGAAAAAATCCCTAAGCCCCGGGGTCACAATTTCAGCAAAAATCTGACTTTTGGCAATTCACTCAAAAATGGTGCCAAACGCTTGAAAAGGCCCCCCTGAAAGGTTTGGCAATGGAAACAGAAGGCTTTTTATCACAGGACAAGAAATCAGCCCTCGACAACTTAACCGGCAGAATTTTTTTTTAAAAAAAAAATCCCTAAGGCCCGGGGTCACAATTTCAGCAAAAATCTGACTTTTGGCAATTCACTCAAAAATGGTGCCAAACGCTTGAAAATGCTCCACTGAAAGGTTTGGCGATGGAAACAGAAGGCTTTTTATCACAGGACAAGAAATCAGCCCTCGACAACTTAACCGGCAGAAATTTTTTTTTTTGAAAAAATCCCTAAGACCCGGGGTCACAATTTCAGCAAAAATCTGACTTTTGGCAATTCACTCAAAAATGGTGCCAAACGCTTGTAAATGCGCCCCTGAAAGGTTTGGCGATGGAAACAGAAGGCTTTTTATTACAGGAGAAGAAATCAGCCCTCGACAACTTAACCGGCAGAATTTTTTTTTTTGAAAAAATCCCAAAGCCCCGGGGTCACAATTTCAGGAAAAATCTGACTTTTGGCAATTCACTCAAAAATGGTGCCAAACGCTTGAAAATGCTCCCCTGAAAGGTTTGGCGATGGAAACAGAAGGCTTTTTATCACAGGACAAGAAATCAGCCCTCGACAACTTAACCGGCGGAAAAAGATTTTTTTGAAAAAATCCCTAAGCCCCGGGGTCACAATTTCAGCAAAAATCTGACTTTTGGCAATTCACTCAAAAATGGTGCCAAACGCTTGAAAATGCTCCCCTGAAAGGTTTGGCGATGGAAACAGAAGGCTTTTTATCACAGGACAAGAAATCAGCCCTCGACAACTTAACCGGCGGAAAAAGATTTTTTTGAAAAAATCCCTAAGCCCCGGGGTCACAATTTCAGCAAAAATCTGACTTTTGGCAATTCACTCAAAAATGGTGCCAAACGCTTGAAAATGCTCCCCTGAAAGGTTTGGCGATGGAAACAGAAGGCTTTTTATCACAGGACAAGAAATCAGCCCTCGACAACTTAACCGGCGGAAAAAGATTTTTTTGAAAAAATCCCTAAGCCCCGGGGTCACAATTTCAGCAAAAATCTGACTTTTGGCAATTCACTCAAAAATGGTGCCAAACGCTTGAAAATGCTCCCCTGAAAGGTTTGGCGATGGAAACAGAAGGCTTTTTATCACAGGACAAGAAATCAGCCCTCGACAACTTAACCGGCGGAAAAAGATTTTTTTGAAAAAATCCCTAAGCCCCGGGGTCACAATTTCAGCAAAAATCTGACTTTTGGCAATTCACTCAAAAATGGTGCCAAACGCTTGTAAATGCTCCCCTGAAAGGTTTGGCGATGAAAACAGAAGCCTTTTTATCACAGGACAAGAAATCAGCCCTCGACAACTTAACCGGCGGAAATTTTTTTTTTTGAAAAAATCCCAAAGCCCCGGGGTCACAATTTGAGCAAAAATCTGACTTTTGGCAATTCACTCAAAAATGGTGCCAAACGCTTGAAAATGCTCCCCTGAAAGCTTTGGCGATGGAAACAGAAGGCTTTTTATCACAGGACAAGAAATCAGCCCTCGACAACTTAACCGGCGGAAAAAGATTTTTTTGAAAAAATCCCAAAGCCCCGGGGTCACAATTTCAGCAAAAATCTGACTTTTGGCAATTCACTCAAAAATGGTGCCAAACGATTGAAAATGCTCCCCTGAAAGGTTTGGCGATGAAAACAGAAGCCTTTTTATCACAGGACAAGAAATCAGCCCTCGACAACTTAACCGGCGGAAAATTTTTTTTTTGAAAAAATCCCAAAGCCCCGGGGTCACAATTTCAGCAAAAATCTGACTTTTGGCAATTCATTCAAAAATGGTGCCAAACGCTTGAAAATGCTCCGCTGAAAGGTTTGGCGATGGAAACAGAAGGCTTTTTATCAAAGAACAAGAAATCAGCCCTCGACAACTTAACCGGCGGAAAAAGATTTTTTTGAAAAAATCCCTAAGCCCCGGGGTCACAATTTCAGCAAAAATCTGACTTTTGGCAATTCACTCAAAAATGGTGCCAAACGCTTCCAAATGCTCCCCTGAAAGGTTTGGCGATGGAAACAGAAGGCTTTTTATCACAGGACAAGAAATCAGCCCTCGACAACTTAACCGGCAGAAATTTTTTTTTTTGAAAAAATCCCTAAGGCCCGGGGTCACAATTTCAGCAAAAATCTGACTTTTGGCAATTCACTCAAAAATGGTGCCAAACGCTTGTAAATGCGCCCCTGAAAGGTTTGGCGATGGAAACAGAAGGCTTTTTATCACAGGAGAAGAAATCAGCCCTCGACAACTTAACCGGCAGAATTTTTTTTTTTGAAAAAATCCCAAAGCCCCGGGGTCACAATTTCAGGAAAAATCTGACTTTTGGCAATTCACTCAAAAATGGTGCCAAACGCTTGAAAATGCTCCCCTGAAAGGTTTGGCGATGGAAACAGAAGGCTTTTTATCACAGGACAAGAAATCAGCCCTCGACAACTTAACCGGCGGAAAAAGATTTTTTTGAAAAAATCCCTAAGCCCCGGGGTCACAATTTCAGCAAAAATCTGACTTTTGGCAATTCACTCAAAAATGGTGCCAAACGCTTGAAAATGCTCCCCTGAAAGGTTTGGCGATGGAAACAGAAGGCTTTTTATCACAGGACAAGAAATCAGCCCTCGACAACTTAACCGGCGGAAAAAGATTTTTTTGAAAAAATCCCTAAGCCCCGGGGTCACAATTTCAGCAAAAATCTGACTTTTGGCAATTCACTCAAAAATGGTGCCAAACGCTTGAAAAGGCCCCCCTGAAAGGTTTGGCGATGGAAACAGAAGGCTTTTTATCACAGGACAAGAAATCAGCCCTCGACAACTTAACCGGCGGAAAAAGATTTTTTTGAAAAAATCCCTAAGCCCCGGGGTCACAATTTCAGCAAAAATCTGACTTTTGGCAATTCACTCAAAAATGGTGCCAAACGCTTGAAAAGGCCCCCCTGAAAGGTTTGGCAATGGAAACAGAAGGCTTTTTATCACAGGACAAGAAATCAGCCCTCGACAACTTAACCGGCAGAATTTTTTTTTTAAAAAAAAATCCCTAAGGCCCGGGGTCACAATTTCAGCAAAAATCTGACTTTTGGCAATTCACTCAAAAATGGTGCCAAACGCTTGAAAATGCGCCCCTGAAAGGTTTGGCGATGGAAACAGAAGGCTTTTTATCACAGGAGAAGAAATCAGCCCTCAACAACTTAACCTGCAGAATTTTTTTTTTTGAAAAAATCCCAAAGCCCCGGGGTCACAATTTCAGGAAAAATCTGACTTTTGGCAATTCACTCAAAAATGGTGCCAAACGCTTGAAAATGCTCCCCTGAAAGGTTTGGCGATGGAAACAGAAGGCTTTTTATCACAGGACAAGAAATCAGCCCTCGACAACTTAACCGGCGGAAAAAGATTTTTTTGAAAAAATCCCTAAGCCCCGGGGTCACAATTTCAGCAAAAATCTGACTTTTGGCAATTCACTCAAAAATGGTGCTAAACGCTTGAAAATGCTCCCCTGAAAGCTTTGGCGATGGAAACAGAAGGCTTTTTATCACAGGACAAGAAATCAGCCCTCGACAACTTAACCGGCGGAAAATTTTTTTTTTGAAAAAATCCCTAAGCCCCGGGGTCACAATTTCAGGAAAAATCTGACTTTTGGCAATTCACTCAAAAATGGTGCCAAACGCTTGAAAAGGCGCCCCTGAAAGGTTTGGCGATGGAAACAGAAGGCTTTTTATCACAGGACAAGAAATCAGCCCTCGACAACTTAACCGGCGGAAAAAGATTTTTTTGAAAAAATCCCTAAGCCCCGGGGTCACAATTTCAGCAAAAATCTGACTTTTGGCAATTCACTCAAAAATGGTGCCAAACGCTTGAAAAGGCCCCCCTGAAAGGTTTGGCAATGGAAACAGAAGGCTTTTTATCACAGGACAAGAAATCAGCCCTCGACAACTTAACCGGCAGAATTTTTTTTTTTTGAAAAAATCCCTAAGGCCCGGGGTCACAATTTCAGCAAAAATCTGACTTTTGGCAATTCACTCAAAAATGGTGCCAAACGCTTGTAAATGCGCCCCTGAAAGGTTTGGCGATGGAAACAGAAGTCTTTTTATCACAGGAGAAGAAATCAGCCCTCGACAACTTAACTGGCGGAATTTTTTTTTTTTTTGAAAAAATCCCTAAGCCCCGGGGTCACAATTTCAGCAAAAATCTGACTTTTGGCAATTCACTCAAAAATGGTGCCAAACGCTTGTAAATGCTCCCCTGAAAGGTTTGGCGATGGAAACAGAAGGCTTTTTATCACAGGACAAGAAATCAGCCCTCGACAACTTAACCGGCGGAAAAAGATTTTTTTGAAAAAATCCCTAAGCCCCGGGGTCACAATTTCAGCAAAAATCTGACTTTTGGCAATTCACTCAAAAATGGTGCCAAACGCTTGAAAATGCTCCCCTGAAAGCTTTGGCAATGGAAACAGAAGGCTTTTTATCACAGGACAAGAAATCAGCCCTCGACAACTTAACCGGCGGAAAATTTTTTTTTTGAAAAAATCCCTAAGCCCCGGGGTCAGAATTTCAGCAAAAATCTGACTTTTGGCAATTCACTCAAAAATGGTGCCAAACGCTTGAAAATGCTCCCCTGAAAGGTTTGGCGATGGAAACAGAAGGCTTTTTATCACAGGACAAGAAATCAGCCCTCGACAACTTAACCGGTAGAAAAAGATTTTTTTGAAAAAATCCCAAAGCCCCGGGGTCACAATTTCAGCAAAAATCTGACTTTTGGCAATTCACTCAAAAATGGTGCCAAACGCTTGAAAATGCTCCCCTGAAAGGTTTGGCGATGGAAACAGAAGGCTTTTTATCACAGGACAAGAAATCAGCCCTCGACAACTTAACCGGCGGAAATTTTTTTTTTTGAAAAAATCCCTAAGCCCCGGGGTCACAATTTCAGCAAAAATCTGACTTTTGGCAATTCACTCAAAAATGGTGCCAAACGCTTGTAAATGCGCCCCTGAAAGGTTTGGCGATGGAAACTGAAGGCTTTTTATCACAGGAGAAGAAATCAGCCCTCGACAACTTAACCGGCAGAATTTTTTTTTTTTGAAAAAATCCCTAAGCCCCGGGGTCACAATTTCAGCAAAAATCTGACTTTTGGCAATTCACTCAAAAATGGTGCCAAACGCTTGTAAATGCTCCCCTGAAAGGTTTGGCGATGAAAACAGAAGCCTTTTTATCACAGGACAAGAAATCAGCCCTCGACAACTTAACCGGCGGAAATTTTTTTTTTTGAAAAAATCCCAAAGCCCCGGGGTCACAATTTCAGCAAAAATCTGACTTTTGGCAATTCACTCAAAAATGGTGCCAAACGCTTGAAAATGCTCCCCTGAAAGCTTTGGCGATGGAAACAGAAGGCTTTTTATCACAGGACAAGAAATCAGCCCTCGACAACTTAACCGGCGGAAAAAGATTTTTTTGAAAAAATCCCAAAGCCCCGGGGTCACAATTTCAGCAAAAATCTGACTTTTGGCAATTCACTCAAAAATGGTGCCAAACGATTGAAAATGCTCCCCTGAAAGGTTTGGCGATGAAAACAGAAGCCTTTTTATCACAGGACAAGAAATCAGCCCTCGACAACTTAACCGGCGGAAAATTTTTTTTTTGAAAAAATCCCAAAGCCCCGGGGTCACAATTTCAGCAAAAATCTGACTTTTGGCAATTCACTCAAAAATGGTGCCAAACGCTTGAAAATGCTCCCCTGAAAGCTTTGGCGATGGAAACAGAAGCCTTTTTATCACAGGACAAGAAATCAGCCCTCGACAACTTAACCGGCGGAAAAAGATTTTTTTGAAAAAATCCCTAAGCCCCGGGGTCACAATTTCAGCAAAAATCTGACTTTTGGCAATTCACTCAAAAATGGTGCCAAACGCTTGAAAATGCTCCCCTGAAAGGTTTGGCGATGGAAACAGAAGGCTTTTTATCACAGGACAAGAAATCAGCCCTCGACAACTTAACCGGCGGAAAAAGATTTTTTTGAAAAAATCCCTAAGCCCCGGGGTCACAATTTCAGCAAAAATCTGACTTTTGGCAATTCACTCAAAAATGGTGCCAAACGCTTGAAAAGGCCCCCCTGAAAGGTTTGGCGATGGAAACAGAAGGCTTTTTATCACAGGACAAGAAATCAGCCCTCGACAACTTAACCGGCGGAAAAAGATTTTTTTGAAAAAATCCCTAAGCCCCGGGGTCACAATTTCAGCAAAAATCTGACTTTTGGCAATTCACTCAAAAATGGTGCCAAACGCTTGAAAAGGCCCCCCTGAAAGGTTTGGCAATGGAAACAGAAGGCTTTTTATCACAGGACAAGAAATCAGCCCTCGACAACTTAACCGGCAGAATTTTTTTTTTTTAAAAAAAATCCCTAAGGCCCGGGGTCACAATTTCAGCAAAAAACTGACTTTTGGCAATTCACTCAAAAATGGTGCCAAACGCTTGAAAATGCGCCCCTGAAAGGTTTGGCGATGGAAACAGAAGGCTTTTTATCACAGGAGAAGAAATCAGCCCTCAACAACTTAACCGGCAGAATTTTTTTTTTTGAAAAAATCCCAAAGCCCCGGGGTCACAATTTCAGGAAAAATCTGACTTTTGGCAATTCACTCAAAAATAGTGCCAAACGCTTGAAAATGCTCCCCTGAAAGGTTTGGCGATGGAAACAGAAGGCTTTTTATCACAGGACAAGAAATCAGCCCTCGACAACTTAACCGGCGGAAAAAGATTTTTTTGAAAAAATCCCTAAGCCCCGGGGTCACAATTTCAGGAAAAATCTGACTTTTGGCAATTCACTCAAAAATGGTGCCAAACGCTTGAAAATGCTCCCCTGAAAGGTTTGGCGATGGAAACAGAAGGCTTTTTATCACAGGACAAGAAATCAGCCCTCGACAACTTAACCGGCGGAAAAAGATTTTTTTGAAAAAATCCCTAAGCCCCGGGGTCACAATTTCAGCAAAAATCTGACTTTTGGCAATTCACTCAAAAATGGTGCCAAACGCTTGAAAAGGCGCCCCTGAAAGGTTTGGCGATGGAAACAGAAGGCTTTTTATCACAGGACAAGAAATCAGCCCTCGACAACTTAACCGGCGGAAAAAGATTTTTTTGAAAAAATCCCTAAGCCCCGGGGTCACAATTTCAGCAAAAATCTGACTTTTGGCAATTCACTCAAAAATGGTGCCAAACGCTAGAAAAGGCCCCCCTGAAAGGTTTGGCAATGGAAACAGAAGGCTTTTTATCACAGGACAAGAAATCAGCCCTCGACAACTTAACCGGCAGAATTTTTTTTTTTTGAAAAAATCCCTAAGGCCCGGGGTCACAATTTCAGCAAAAATCTGACTTTTGGCAATTCACTCAAAAATGGTGCCAAACGCTTGTAAATGCGCCCCTGAAAGGTTTGGCGATGGAAACAGAAGGCTTTTTATCACAGGAGAAGAAATCAGCCCTCGACAACTTAACTGGCGGAATTTTTTTTTTTTTTGAAAAAATCCCTAAGCCCCGGGGTCACAATTTCAGCAAAAATCTGACTTTTGGCAATTCACTCAAAAATGGTGCCAAACGCTTGTAAATGCTCCCCTGAAAGGTTTGGCGATGGAAACAGAAGGCTTTTTATCACAGGACAAGAAATCAGCCCTCGACAACTTAACCGGCGGAAAAAGATTTTTTTGAAAAAATCCCTAAGCCCCGGGGTCACAATTTCAGCAAAAATCTGACTTTTGGCAATTCACTCAAAAATGGTGCCAAACGCTTGAAAATGCTCCCCTGAAAGCTTTGGCAATGGAAACAGAAGGCTTTTTATCACAGGACAAGAAATCAGCCCTCGACAACTTAACCGGCGGAAAATTTTTTTTTTGAAAAAATCCCTAAGCCCCGGCGTCACAATTTCAGCAAAAATCTGACTTTTGGCAATTCACTCAAAAATGGTGCCAAACGCTTGAAAATGCTCCCCTGAAAGGTTTGGCGATGGAAACAGAAGGCTTTTTATCACAGGACAAGAAATCAGCCCTCGACAACTTAACCGGTAGAAAAAGATTTTTTTGAAAAAATCCCAAAGCCCCGGGGTCACAATTTCAGCAAAAATCTGACTTTTGGCAATTCACTCAAAAATGGTGCCAAACGCTTTAAAATGCTCCCCTGAAAGCTTTGGCAATGGAAACAGAAGGCTTTTTATCACAGGACAAGAAATCAGCCCTCGACAACTTAACCGGCGGAAAATTTTTTTTTTGAAAAAATCCCTAAGCCCCGGCGTCACAATTTCAGCAAAAATCTGACTTTTGGCAATTCACTCAAAAATGGTGCCAAACGCTTGAAAATGCTCCCCTGAAAGGTTTGGCGATGGAAACAGAAGGCTTTTTATCACAGGACAAGAAATCAGCCCTCGACAACTTAACCGGCGGAAATTTTTTTTTTTTAAAAAATCCCTAAGCCCCGGGGTCACAATTTCAGCAAAAATCTGACTTTTGGCAATTCACTCAAAAATGGTGCCAAACGCTTGTAAATGCGCCCCTGAAAGGTTTGGCGATGGAAACTGAAGGCTTTTTATCACAGGAGAAGAAATCAGCCCTCGACAACTTAACCGGCAGAATTTTTTTTTTTTGAAAAAATCCCTAAGCCCCGGGGTCACAATTTCAGCAAAAATCTGACTTTTGGCAATTCACTCAAAAATGGTGCCAAACGATTGAAAATGCTCCCCTGAAAGGTTTGGCGATGAAAACAGAAGCCTTTTTATCACAGGACAAGAAATCAGCCCCCGACAACTTAACCGGCGGAAATTTTTTTTTTTGAAAAAATCCCAAAGCCCCGGGGTCACAATTTCAGCAAAAATCTGACTTTTGGCAATTCACTCAAAAATGGTGCCAAACGCTTGAAAATGCTCCCCTGAAAGCTTTGGCGATGGAAACAGAAGGCTTTTTATCACAGGACAAGAAATCAGCCCTCGACAACTTAACCGGCGGAAAAAGATTTTTTTGAAAAAATCCCTAAGCCCCGGGGTCACAATTTCAGCAAAAATCTGACTTTTGGCAATTCACTCAAAAATGGTGCCAAACGATTGAAAATGCTCCCCTGAAAGGTTTGGCGATGAAAACAGAAGCCTTTTTATCACAGGACAAGAAATCAGCCCTCGACAACTTAACCGGCGGAAAATTTTTTTTTTGAAAAAATCCCAAAGCCCCGGGGTCACAATTTCAGCAAAAATCTGACTTTTGGCAATTCACTCAAAAATGGTGCCAAACGCTTGAAAATGCTCCCCTGAAAGCTTTGGCGATGGAAACAGAAGGCTTTTTATCACAGGACAAGAAATCAGCCCTCGACAACTTAACCGGCAGAATTTTTTTTTTTTTTAAAAAAATCCCTAAGGCCCGGGGTCACAATTTCAGCAAAAAACTGACTTTTGGCAATTCACTCAAAAATGGTGCCAAACGCTTGAAAATGCGCCCCTGAAAGGTTTGGCGATGGAAACAGAAGGCTTTTTATCACAGGAGAAGAAATCAGCCCTCAACAACTTAACCGGCAGAATTTTTTTTTTTGAAAAAATCCCAAAGCCCCGGGGTCACAATTTCAGGAAAAATCTGACTTTTGGCAATTCACTCAAAAATAGTGCCAAACGCTTGAAAATGCTCCCCTGAAAGGTTTGGCGATGGAAACAGAAGGCTTTTTATCACAGGACAAGAAATCAGCCCTCGACAACTTAACCGGCGGAAAAAGATTTTTTTGAAAAAATCCCTAAGCCCCGGGGTCACAATTTCAGGAAAAATCTGACTTTTGGCAATTCACTCAAAAATGGTGCCAAACGCTTGAAAATGCTCCCCTGAAAGGTTTGGCGATGGAAACAGAAGGCTTTTTATCACAGGACAAGAAATCAGCCCTCGACAACTTAACCGGCGGAAAAAGATTTTTTTGTAAAAATCCCTAAGCCCCGGGGTCACAATTTCAGCAAAAATCTGACTTTTTGCAATTCACTCAAAAATGGTGCCAAACGCTTGAAAAGGCGCCCCTGAAAGGTTTGGCGATGGAAACAGAAGGCTTTTTATCACAGGACAAGAAATCAGCCCTCGACAACTTAACCGGCGGAAAAAGATTTTTTTGAAAAAATCCCTAAGCCCCGGGGTCACAATTTCAGCAAAAATCTGACTTTTGGCAATTCACTCAAAAATGGTGCCAAACGCTAGAAAAGGCCCCCCTGAAAGGTTTGGCAATGGAAACAGAAGGCTTTTTATCACAGGACAAGAAATCAGCCCTCGACAACTTAACCGGCAGAATTTTTTTTTTTTGAAAAAATCCCTAAGGCCCGGGGTCACAATTTCAGCAAAAATCTGACTTTTGGCAATTCACTCAAAAATGGTGCCAAACGCTTGTAAATGCGCCCCTGAAAGGTTTGGCGATGGAAACAGAAGGCTTTTTATCACAGGAGAAGAAATCAGCCCTCGACAACTTAACTGGCGGAATTTTTTTTTTTTTTGAAAAAATCCCTAAGCCCCGGGGTCACAATTTCAGCAAAAATCTGACTTTTGGCAATTCACTCAAAAATGGTGCCAAACGCTTGTAAATGCTCCCCTGAAAGGTTTGGCGATGGAAACAGAAGGCTTTTTATCACAGGACAAGAAATCAGCCCTCGACAACTTAACCGGCGGAAAAAGATTTTTTTGAAAAAATCCCTAAGCCCCGGGGTCACAATTTCAGCAAAAATCTGACTTTTGGCAATTCACTCAAAAATGGTGCCAAACGCTTGAAAATGCTCCCCTGAAAGCTTTGGCAATGGAAACAGAAGGCTTTTTATCACAGGACAAGAAATCAGCCCTCGACAACTTAACCGGCGGAAAATTTTTTTTTTGAAAAAATCCCTAAGCCCCGGGGTCACAATTTCAGCAAAAATCTGACTTTTGGCAATTCACTCAAAAATGGTGCCAAACGCTTGAAAATGCTCCCCTGAAAGGTTTGGCGATGGAAACAGAAGGCTTTTTATCACAGGACAAGAAATCAGCCCTCGACAACTTAACCGGTAGAAAAAGATTTTTTTGAAAAAATCCCAAAGCCCCGGGGTCACAATTTCAGCAAAAATCTGACTTTTGGCAATTCACTCAAAAATGGTGCCAAACGCTTTAAAATGCTCCCCTGAAAGCTTTGGCAATGGAAACAGAAGGCTTTTTATCACAGGACAAGAAATCAGCCCTCGACAACTTAACCGGCGGAAAATTTTTTTTTTGAAAAAATCCCTAAGCCCCGGCGTCACAATTTCAGCAAAAATCTGACTTTTGGCAATTCACTCAAAAATGGTGCCAAACGCTTGAAAATGCTCCCCTGAAAGGTTTGGCGATGGAAACAGAAGGCTTTTTATCACAGGACAAGAAATCAGCCCTCGACAACTTAACCGGCGGAAATTTTTTTTTTTGAAAAAATCCCTAAGCCCCGGGGTCACAATTTCAGCAAAAATCTGACTTTTGGCAATTCACTCAAAAATGGTGCCAAACGCTTGTAAATGCGCCCCTGAAAGGTTTGGCGATGGAAACTGAAGGCTTTTTATCACAGGAGAAGAAATCAGCCCTCGACAACTTAACCGGCAGAATTTTTTTTTTTTGAAAAAATCCCTAAGCCCCGGGGTCACAATTTCAGCAAAAATCTGACTTTTGGCAATTCACTCAAAAATGGTGCCAAACGATTGAAAATGCTCCCCTGAAAGGTTTGGCGATGAAAACAGAAGCCTTTTTATCACAGGACAAGAAATCAGCCCCCGACAACTTAACCGGCGGAAATTTTTTTTTTTGAAAAAATCCCAAAGCCCCGGGGTCACAATTTCAGCAAAAATCTGACTTTTGGCAATTCACTCAAAAATGGTGCCAAACGCTTGAAAATGCTCCCCTGAAAGCTTTGGCGATGGAAACAGAAGGCTTTTTATCACAGGACAAGAAATCAGCCCTCGACAACTTAACCGGCGGAAAAAGATTTTTTTGAAAAAATCCCTAAGCCCCGGGGTCACAATTTCAGCAAAAATCTGACTTTTGGCAATTCACTCAAAAATGGTGCCAAACGATTGAAAATGCTCCCCTGAAAGGTTTGGCGATGAAAACAGAAGCCTTTTTATCACAGGACAAGAAATCAGCCCTCGACAACTTAACCGGCGGAAAATTTTTTTTTTGAAAAAATCCCAAAGCCCCGGGGTCACAATTTCAGCAAAAATCTGACTTTTGGCAATTCACTCAAAAATGGTGCCAAACGCTTGAAAATGCTCCCCTGAAAGCTTTGGCGATGGAAACAGAAGGCTTTTTATCACAGGACAAGAAATCAGCCCTCGACAACTTAACCGGCGGAAAAAGATTTTTTTGAAAAAATCCCAAAGCCCCGGGGTCACAATTTCAGCAAAAATCTGACTTTTGGCAATTCACTCAAAAATGGTGCCAAACGCTTGAAAATGCTCCCCTGAAAGGTTTGGCGATGGAAACAGAAGGCTTTTTATCACAGGACAAGAAATCAGCCCTCGACAACTTAACCGGCGGAAATTTTTTTTTTGAAAAAATCCCAAAGCCCCGGGGTCACAATTTCAGCAAAAATCTGACTTTTGGCAATTCACTCTAAAATGGTGCCAAACGCTTGAAAATGCTCCCCTGAAAGGTTTGGCGATGGAAACAGAAGGCTTTTTATCACAGGACAAGAAATCAGCAGTCGACAACTTAACTGGCGGAAATTTTTTTTTTGAAAAAATCCCTAAGACCCGGGGTCACAATTTCAGGAAAAAACTGACTTTTGGCAATTCACTCAAAAATGGTGCCAAACGCTTGAAAATGCTCCCCTGAAAGCTTTGGCGATGGAAACAGAAGGCTTTTTATCACAGGAGAAGAAATCAGCCCTCGACAACTTAACCGGCGGAAAAAGATTTTTTTGAAAAAATCCCTAAGCCCCGGGGTCACAATTTCAGGAAAAATCTGACTTTTGGCAATTCACTCAAAAATGGTGCCAAACGCTTGAAAATGCTCCCCTGAAAGGTTTGGCGATGGAAACAGAAGGCTTTTTATCACAGGACAAGAAATCAGCCCTCGACAACTTAACCGGCGGAAATTTTTTTTTTTGAAAAAATCCCTAAGCCCCGGGGTCACAATTTCAGGAAAAATCTGACTTTTGGCAATTCACTCAAAAATGGTGCCAAACGCTTGAAAATGCTCCCCTGAAAGGTTTGGCGATGGAAACAGAAGGCTTTTTATCACAGGACAGGAAATCAGCCCTCGACAACTTAACCGGCGGAAAAAGATTTTTTTGAAAAAATCCCTAAGCCCCGGGGTCACAATTTCAGCAAAAATCTGACTTTTGGCAATTCACTCAAAAATGGTGCCAAACGCTTCCAAATGCTCCCCTGAAAGGTTTGGCGATGGAAACAGAAGGCTTTTTATCACAGGACAAGAAATCAGCCCTCGACAACTTAACCGGCGGAAAAAGATTTTTTTGAAAAAATCCCTAAGCCCCGGGGTCACAATTTCAGCAAAAATCTGACTTTTGGCAATTCACTCAAAAATGGTGCCAAACGCTTCCAAATGCTCCCCTGAAAGGTTTGGCGATGGAAACAGAAGGCTTTTTATCACAGGACAAGAAATCAGCCCTCGACAACTTAACCGGCGGAAAAAGATTTTTTTGAAAAAATCCCTAAGCCCCGGGGTCACAATTTCAGCAAAAATCTGACTTTTGGCAATTCACTCAAAAATGGTGCCAAACGCTTGAAAATGCTCCCCTGAAAGGTTTGGCGATGGAAACAGAAGGCTTTTTATCACAGGACAAGAAATCAGCCCTCGACAACTTAACCGGCAGAATTTTTTTTTTTTGAAAATATCCCTAAGGCCCGGGGTCAGAATTTCAGCAAAAATCTGACTTTTGGCAATTCACTCAAAAATGGTGCCAAACGCTTGAAAATGCTCCCCTGAAAGGTTTGGCGATGGAAACAGAAGGCTTTTTATCACAGGACAAGAAATCAGCCCTCGACAACTTAACCGGTAGAAAAATTTTTTTTTGAAAAAATCCCTAAGGCCCGGGGTCAGAATTTCAGCAAAAATCTGACTTTTGGCAATTCACTCAAAAATGGTGCCAAACGCTTCCAAATGCTCCCCTGAAAGGTTTGGCGATGGAAACAGAAGGCTTTTTATCACAGGAGAAGAAATCAGCCCTCCACAACTTAACCGCGGAAATTTTTTTTTTTGAAAAAATCCCTAAGCCCCGGGGTCACAATTTCAGCAAAAATCTGACTTTTGGCAATTCACTCAAAAATGGTGCCAAACGCTTGAAAATGCTCCCCTGAAAGGTTTGGCGATGGAAACAGAAGGCTTTTTATCACAGGACAAGAAATCAGCCCTCGACAACTTAACCGGCGGAAAATTTTTTTTTTGAAAAAATCCCTAAGGCCCGGGGTCACAATTTCAGCAAAAATCTGACTTTTGGCAATTCACTCAAAATGGTGCCAAACGCTTGTAAATGCGCCCCTGAAAGGTTTGGCGATGGAAACAGAAGTCTTTTTATCACAGGAGAAGAAATCAGCCCTCGACAACTTAACCGGCAGAATTTTTTTTTTTTGAAAATATCCCTAAGGCCCGGGGTCAGAATATCAGCAAAAATCTGACTTTTGGCAATTCACTCAAAAATGGTGCCAAACGCTTGAAAATGCTCCCCTGAAAGGTTTGGCGATGGAAACAGAAGGCTTTTTATCACAGGACAAGAAATCAGCCCTCGACAACTTAACCGGCGGAAATTTTTTTTTTTGAAAAAATCTCAAAGCCCCGGGGTCACAATTTCAGCAAAAATCTGACTTTTGGCAATTCACTCAAAAATGGTGCCAAACGCTTCCAAATGCTCCCCTGAAAGGTTTGGCGATGGAAACAGAAGGCTTTTTATCACAGGACAAGAAATCAGCCCTCGACAACTTAACCGGCAGAAAATTTTTTTTTTGAAAAAATCCCTAAGGCCCGGGGTCAGAATTTCAGCAAAAATCTGACTTTTGGCAATTCACTCAAAAATGGTGCCAAACGCTTGAAAATGCTCCCCTGAAAGGTTTGGCGATGGAAACAGAAGACTTTTTATCACAGGACAAGAAATCAGCCCTCGACAACTTAACCGGCGGAAAATTTTTTTTTTGAAAAAATCCCAAAGCCCCGGGGTCACAATTTCAGCAAAAATCTGACTTTTGGCAATTCACTCAAAAATGGTGCCAAACGCTTGAAAATGCTCCCCTGAAAGGTTTGGCGATGGAAACAGAAGGCTTTTTATCACAGGACAAGAAATCAGCCCTCGACCAATTAACCGGCGGAAATTTTTTTTTTTGAAAAAATCCCTAAGCCCAGGGGACACAATTTCAGCAAAAATCTGACTTTTGGCAATTCACTCAAAAATGGTGCCAAACGCTTGAAAATGCTCCCCTGAAAGGTTTGGCGATGGAAACAGAAGGGTTTTATCACAGGAGAAGAAATCAGCCCTCGAAAACTTAACCGGCGGAAATTTTTTTTTTTGAAAAAATCCCTAAGCCCCGGGGTCAGAATTTCAGCAAAAATCTGACTTTTGGCAATTCACTCAAAAATGGTGCCAAACGCTTGAAAATGCTCCCCTGAAAGGTTTGGCGATGGAAACAGAAGGCTTTTTATCACAGGACAAGAAATCAGCCCTCGAAAACTTAACCGGCGGAAATTTTTTTTTTTGAAAAAATCCCTAAGCCCCGGGGTCACAATTTCAGCAAAAATCTGACTTTTGGCAATTCACTCAAAAATGGTGCCAAACGCTTGAAAAGGCCCCCCTGAAAGGTTTGGCAATGGAAACAGAAGGCTTTTTATCACAGGACAAGAAATCAGCCCTCGAAAACTTAACCGGCGGAAATTTTTTTTTTGAAAAAATCCCTAAGCCCCGGCGTCACAATTTCAGCAAAAATCTGACTTTTGGCAATTCACTCAAAAATGGTGCCAAACGCTTGAAAATGCTCCCCTGAAAGGTTTGGCGATGGAAACAGAAGGCTTTTTATCACAGGACAAGAAATCAGCCCTCGAAAACTTAACCGGCGGAAATTTTTTTTTTTGAAAAAATCCCTAAGCCCCGGGGTCACAATTTCAGCAAAAATCTGACTTTTGGCAATTCACTCAAAAATGGTGCCAAACGCTTGAAAAGGCCCCCCTGAAAGGTTTGGCAATGGAAACAGAAGGCTTTTTATCACAGGACAAGAAATCAGCCCTCGAAAACTTAACCGGCGGAAATTTTTTTTTTGAAAAAATCCCTAAGCCCCGGCGTCACAATTTCAGCAAAAATCTGACTTTTGGCAATTCACTCAAAAATGGTGCCAAACGCTTGTAAATGCGCCCCTGAAAGGTTTGGCGATGGAAACAGAAGGCTTTTTATCACAGGAGAAGAAATCAGCCCTCGACAACTTAACCGTCAGAATTTTTTTTTTTTGAAAAAATCCCTAAGGCCCGGGGTCAGAATTTCAGCAAAAATCTGACTTTTGGCAATTCACTCAAAAATGGTGCCAAACGCTTGAAAATGCTCCCCTGAAAGCTTTGGCGATGGAAACAGAAGGCTTTTTATCACAGGAGAAGAAATCAGCCCTCGACAACTTAACCGGCGGAAATTTTTTTTTTTTGAAAAAATCCCTAAGCCCCGGGGTCACAATTTCAGCAAAAATCTGACTTTTGGCAATTCACTCAAAAATGGTGCCAAACGCTTGAAAATGCTCCCCTGAAAGCTTTGGCGATGGAAACAGAAGGCTTTTTATCACAGGAGAAGAAATCAGCCCTCGACAACTTAACCGGCGGAAAAAGATTTTTTTGAAAAAATCCCTAAGGCCCGGGGTCAGAATTTCAGCAAAAATCTGACTTTTGGCAATTCACTCAAAAATGGTGCCAAACGCTTGAAAATGCTCCCCTGAAAGCTTTGGCGATGGAAACAGAAGGCTTTTTATCACAGGAGAAGAAATCAGCCCTCGACAACTTAACCGGCGGAAAATTTTTTTTTTGAAAAAATCCCTAAGCCCCGGGGTCACAATTTCAGGAAAAATCTGACTTTTGGCAATTCACTCAAAAATGGTGCCAAACGCTTGAAAATGCTCCCCTGAAAGGTTTGGCGATGGAAACAGAAGGCTTTTTATCACAGGAGAAGAAATCAGCCCTCGACAACTTAACCGGCGGAAAAAGATTTTTTTGAAAAAATCCCTAAGCCCCGGGGTCACAATTTCAGCAAAAATCTGACTTTTGGCAATTCACTCAAAAATGGTGCCAAACGCTTGAAAATGCTCCCCTGAAAGCTTTGGCGATGGAAACAGAAGGCTTTTTACCACAGGACAAGAAATCAGCCCTCGACAACTTAACCGGCGGAAAAAGATTTTTTTGAAAAAATCCCAAAGCCCCGGGGTCACAATTTCAGCAAAAATCTGACTTTTGGCAATTCACTCAAAAATGGTGCCAAACGCTTCCAAATGCTCCCCTGAAAGGTTTGGCGATGGAAACAGAAGGCTTTTTATCACAGGACAAGAAATCAGCCCTCGACAACTTAACCGGCGGAAAATTTTTTTTTTGAAAAAATCCCAAAGCCCCGGGGTCACAATTTCAGCAAAAATCTGACTTTTGGCAATTCACTCAAAAATGGTGCCAAACGCTTGAAAATGCTCCCCTGAAAGCTTTGGCGATGGAAACAGAAGGTTTTTTATCACAGGAGAAGAAATCAGCCCTCAACAACTTAACCGGCGGAAATTTTTTTTTTTGAAAAAATCCCTAAGCCCCGGGATCACAATTTCAGCAAAAATCTGACTTTTGGCAATTCACTCAAAAATGGTGCCAAACGCTTCCAAATGCTCCCCTGAAAGGTTTGGCGATGGAAACAGAAGGCTTTTTATCACAGGAGCAGAAATCAGCCCTCGACAACTTAACCGGCGAAAAAATTTTTTTTTGAAAAAATCCCTAAGCCCCGGGGTCACAATTTCAGGAAAAATCTGACTTTTGGCAATTCACTCAAAAATGGTGCCAAACGCTTGAAAATGCTCCCCTGAAAGGTTTGGCGATGGAAACAGAAGGCTTTTTATCACAGGACAAGAAATCAGCCCTCGACAACTTAACCGGCGGAAAAAGATTTTTTTGAAAAAATCCCTAAGCCCCGGGGTCACAATTTCAGCAAAAAATCTGACTTTTGGCAATTCACTCAAAAATGGTGCCAAACGCTTGAAAATGCTCCCCTGAAAGGTTTGGCGATGGAAACAGAAGGCTTTTTATCACAGGACAAGAAATCAGCCCTCGACAACTTAACCAGCAGAATTATTTTTTTTTTAAAAAATCCCTAAGCCCCGGGGTCAGAATTTCAGCAAAAATCTGACTTTTGGCAATTCACTCAAAAATGGTGCCAAACGCTTGAAAATGCTCCCCTGAAAGCTTTGGCGATGGAAACAGAAGGCTTTTTATCACAGGAGAAGAAATCAGCCCTCGACAACTTAACCGGTGGAAATTTTTTTTTTTGAAAAAATCCCTAAGCCCCGGGATCACAATTTCAGCAAAAATCTGACGTTTGGCAATTCACTCAAAAATGGTGCCAAACGCTTGAAAATGCTCCCCTGAAAGGTTTGGCGATGGAAACAGAAGGCTTTTTATCACAGGACAAGAAATCAGCCCTCGACAACTTAACCGGCGGAAAAAGATTTTTTTGAAAAAATCCCTAAGCCCCGGGGTCACAATTTCAGCAAAAATCTGACTTTTGGCAATTCACTCAAAAATGGTGCCAAACGCTTGAAAATGCTCCCCTGAAAGCTTTGGCGATGGAAACAGAAGGCTTTTTATCACAGGACAAGAAATCAGCCCTCGACAACTTAACCGGCGGAAAATTTTTTTTTTGAAAAAATCCCTAAGCCCCGGGGTCACAATTTCAGGAAAAATCTGACTTTTGGCAATTCACTCAAAAATGGTGCCAAACGCTTGAAAAGGCGCCCCTGAAAGGTTTGGCGATGGAAACAGAAGGCTTTTTATCACAGGACAAGAAATCAGCCCTCGACAACTTAACCGGCGGAAAAAGATTTTTTTGAAAAAATCCCTAAGCCCCGGGGTCACAATTTCAGCAAAAATCTGACTTTTGGCAATTCACTCAAAAATGGTGCCAAACGCTTGAAAAGGCACCCCTGAAAGGTTTGGCAATGGAAACAGAAGGCTTTTTATCACAGGACAAGAAATCAGCCCTCGACAACTTAACCGGCAGAATTTTTTTTTTTTGAAAAAATCCCTAAGGCCCGGGGTCACAATTTCAGCAAAAATCTGACTTTTGGCAATTCACTCAAAAATGGTGCCAAACGCTTGTAAATGCGCCCCTGAAAGGTTTGGCGATGGAAACAGAAGGCTTTTTATCACAGGAGAAGAAATCAGCCCTCGACAACTTAACTGGCGGAATTTTTTTTTTTTTTGAAAAAATCCCTAAGCCCCGGGGTCACAATTTCAGCAAAAATCTGACTTTTGGCAATTCACTCAAAAATGGTGCCAAACGCTTGTAAATGCTCCCCTGAAAGGTTTGGCGATGGAAACAGAAGGCTTTTTATCACAGGACAAGAAATCAGCCCTCGACAACTTAACCGGCGGAAAAAGATTTTTTTGAAAAAATCCCTAAGCCCCGGGGTCACAATTTCAGCAAAAATCTGACTTTTGGCAATTCACTCAAAAATGGTGCCAAACGCTTGAAAATGCTCCCCTGAAAGCTTTGGCAATGGAAACAGAAGGCTTTTTATCACAGGACAAGAAATCAGCCCTCGACAACTTAACCGGCGGAAAATTTTTTTTTTGAAAAAATCCCTAAGCCCCGGCGTCACAATTTCAGCAAAAATCTGACTTTTGGCAATTCACTCAAAAATGGTGCCAAACGCTTGAAAATGCTCCCCTGAAAGGTTTGGCGATGGAAACAGAAGGCTTTTTATCACAGGACAAGAAATCAGCCCTCGACAACTTAACCGGTAGAAAAAGATTTTTTTGAAAAAATCCCAAAGCCCCGGGGTCACAATTTCAGCAAAAATCTGACTTTTGGCAATTCACTCAAAAATGGTGCCAAACGCTTTAAAATGCTCCCCTGAAAGGTTTGGCGATGGAAACAGAAGGCTTTTTATCACAGGACAAGAAATCAGCCCTCGACAACTTAACCGGCGGAAATTTTTTTTTTTGAAAAAATCCCTAAGCCCCGGGGTCACAATTTCAGCAAAAATCTGACTTTTGGCAATTCACTCAAAAATGGTGCCAAACGCTTGTAAATGCGCCCCTGAAAGGTTTGGCGATGGAAACTGAAGGCTTTTTATCACAGGAGAAGAAATCAGCCCTCGACAACTTAACCGGCAGAATTTTTTTTTTTTGAAAAAATCCCTAAGCCCCGGGGTCACAATTTCAGCAAAAATCTGACTTTTGGCAATTCACTCAAAAATGGTGCCAAACGATTGAAAATGCTCCCCTGAAAGGTTTGGCGATGAAAACAGAAGCCTTTTTATCACAGGACAAGAAATCAGCCCTCGACAACTTAACCGGCGGAAATTTTTTTTTTTGAAAAAATCCCAAAGCCCCGGGGTCACAATTTCAGCAAAAATCTGACTTTTGGCAATTCACTCAAAAATGGTGCCAAACGCTTGAAAATGCTCCCCTGAAAGCTTTGGCGATGGAAACAGAAGGCTTTTTATCACAGGACAAGAAATCAGCCCTCGACAACTTAACCGGCGGAAAAAGATTTTTTTGAAAAAATCCCTAAGCCCCGGGGTCACAATTTCAGCAAAAATCTGACTTTTGGCAATTCACTCAAAAATGGTGCCAAACGATTGAAAATGCTCCCCTGAAAGGTTTGGCGATGAAAACAGAAGCCTTTTTATCACAGGACAAGAAATCAGCCCTCGACAACTTAACCGGCGGAAAATTTTTTTTTTGAAAAAATCCCAAAGCCCCGGGGTCACAATTTCAGCAAAAATCTGACTTTTGGCAATTCACTCAAAAATGGTGCCAAACGCTTGAAAATGCTCCCCTGAAAGCTTTGGCGATGGAAACAGAAGCCTTTTTATCACAGGACAAGAAATCAGCCCTCGACAACTTAACCGGCGGAAAAAGATTTTTTTGAAAAAATCCCTAAGCCCCGGGGTCACAATTTCAGCAAAAATCTGACTTTTGGCAATTCACTCAAAAATGGTGCCTAACGCTTGAAAATGCTCCCCTGAAAGGTTTGGCGATGGAAACAGAAGGCTTTTTATCACAGGACAAGAAATCAGCCCTCGACAACTTAACCGGCGGAAAAAGATTTTTTTGAAAAAATCCCTAAGCCCCGGGGTCACAATTTCAGCAAAAATCTGACTTTTGGCAATTCACTCAAAAATGGTGCCAAACGCTTGAAAAGGCCCCCCTGAAAGGTTTGGCGATGGAAACAGAAGGCTTTTTATCACAGGACAAGAAATCAGCCCTCGACAACTTAACCGGCGGAAAAAGATTTTTTTGAAAAAATCCCTAAGCCCCGGGGTCACAATTTCAGCAAAAATCTGACTTTTGGCAATTCACTCAAAAATGGTGCCAAACGCTTGAAAAGGCCCCCCTGAAAGGTTTGGCAATGGAAACAGAAGGCTTTTTATCACAGGACAAGAAATCAGCCCTCGACAACTTAACCGGCAGAATTTTTTTTTTTTAAAAAAATCCCTAAGGCCCGGGGTCACAATTTCAGCAAAAATCTGACTTTTGGCAATTCACTCAAAAATGGTGCCAAACGCTTGAAAATGCGCCCCTGAAAGGTTTGGCGATGGAAACAGAAGGCTTTTTATCACAGGAGAAGAAATCAGCCCTCGACAACTTAACCGGCAGAATTTTTTTTTTTGAAAAAATCCCAAAGCCCCGGGGTCACAATTTCAGGAAAAATCTGACTTTTGGCAATTCACTCAAAAATGGTGCCAAACGCTTGAAAATGCTCCCCTGAAAGGTTTGGCGATGGAAACAGAAGGCTTTTTATCACAGGACAAGAAATCAGCCCTCGACAACTTAACCGGCGGAAAAAGTTTTTTTTGAAAAAATCCCTAAGCCCCGGGGTCACAATTTCAGGAAAAATCTGACTTTTGGCAATTCACTCAAAAATGGTGCCAAACGCTTGAAAATGCTCCCCTGAAAGGTTTGGCGATGGAAACAGAAGGCTTTTTATCACAGGAGAAGAAATCAGCCCTCGACAACTTAACCGGCGGAAAAAGATTTTTTTGAAAAAATCCCTAAGCCCCGGGGTCACAATTTCAGCAAAAATCTGACTTTTGGCAATTCACTCAAAAATGGTGCCAAACGCTTGAAAATGCTCCCCTGAAAGCTTTGGCGATGGAAACAGAAGGCTTTTTACCACAGGACAAGAAATCAGCCCTCGACAACTTAACCGGCGGAAAAAGATTTTTTTGAAAAAATCCCAAAGCCCCGGGGTCACAATTTCAGCAAAAATCTGACTTTTGGCAATTCACTCAAAAATGGTGCCAAACGCTTCCAAATGCTCCCCTGAAAGGTTTGGCGATGGAAACAGAAGGCTTTTTATCACAGGACAAGAAATCAGCCCTCGACAACTTAACCGGCGGAAAATTTTTTTTTTGAAAAAATCCCAAAGCCCCGGGGTCACAATTTCAGCAAAAATCTGACTTTTGGCAATTCACTCAAAAATGGTGCCAAACGCTTGAAAATGCTCCCCTGAAAGCTTTGGCGATGGAAACAGAAGGTTTTTTATCACAGGAGAAGAAATCAGCCCTCAACAACTTAACCGGCGGAAATTTTTTTTTTTGAAAAAATCCCTAAGCCCCGGGATCACAATTTCAGCAAAAATCTGACTTTTGGCAATTCACTCAAAAATGGTGCCAAACGCTTCCAAATGCTCCCCTGAAAGGTTTGGCGATGGAAACAGAAGGCTTTTTATCACAGGAGAAGAAATCAGCCCTCGACAACTTAACCGGCGAAAAAATTTTTTTTTGAAAAAATCCCTAAGCCCCGGGGTCACAATTTCAGGAAAAATCTGACTTTTGGCAATTCACTCAAAAATGGTGCCAAACGCTTGAAAATGCTCCCCTGAAAGGTTTGGCGATGGAAACAGAAGGCTTTTTATCACAGGACAAGAAATCAGCCCTCGACAACTTAACCGGCGGAAAAAGATTTTTTTGAAAAAATCCCTAAGCCCCGGGGTCACAATTTCAGCAAAAAATCTGACTTTTGGCAATTCACTCAAAAATGGTGCCAAACGCTTGAAAATGCTCCCCTGAAAGGTTTGGCGATGGAAACAGAAGGCTTTTTATCACAGGACAAGAAATCAGCCCTCGACAACTTAACCAGCAGAATTATTTTTTTTTTAAAAAAATCCCTAAGCCCCGGGGTCAGAATTTCAGCAAAAATCTGACTTTTGGCAATTCACTCAAAAATGGTGCCAAACGCTTGAAAATGCTCCCCTGAAAGGTTTGGCGATGGAAACAGAAGGCTTTTTATCACAGGACAAGAAATCAGCCCTCGACAACTTAACCAGCAGAATTATTTTTTTTTAAAAAAATCCCTAAGCCCCGGGGTCAGAATTTCAGCAAAAATCTGACTTTTGGCAATTCACTCAAAAATGGTGCCAAACGCTTGAAAATGCTCCCCTGAAAGCTTTGGCGATGGAAACAGAAGGCTTTTTATCACAGGAGAAGAAATCAGCCCTCGACAACTTAACCGGTGGAAATTTTTATTTTTGAAAAAATCCCTAAGCCCCGGGATCACAATTTCAGCAAAAATCTGACGTTTGGCAATTCACTCAAAAATGGTGCCAAACGCTTGAAAATGCTCCCCTGAAAGGTTTGGCGATGGAAACAGAAGGCTTTTTATCACAGGACAAGAAATCAGCCCTCGACAACTTAACCGGCGGAAAAAGATTTTTTTGAAAAAATCCCTAAGCCCCGGCGTCACAATTTCAGCAAAAATCTGACTTTTGGCAATTCACTCAAAAATGGTGCCAAACGCTTGAAAATGCTCCCCTGAAAGCTTTGGCGATGGAAACAGAAGGCTTTTTATCACAGGACAAGAAATCAGCCCTCGACAACTTAACCGGCGGAAAATTTTTTTTTTGAAAAAATCCCTAAGCCCCGGGGTCACAATTTCAGGAAAAATCTGACTTTTGGCAATTCACTCAAAAATGGTGCCAAACGCTTGAAAAGGCGCCCCTGAAAGGTTTGGCGATGGAAACAGAAGGCTTTTTATCACAGGACAAGAAATCAGCCCTCGACAAC
Source organism: Podarcis filfolensis (assembly GCF_964270895.1). Lineage (NCBI taxonomy): Eukaryota > Metazoa > Chordata > Lepidosauria > Squamata > Lacertidae > Podarcis > Podarcis filfolensis. The sequence goes on from NW_028149459.1 coordinate 78,581, forward strand.
TTAACCGGCGGAAAAAGATTTTTTTGAAAAAATCCCTAAGCCCCGGGGTCACAATTTCAGCAAAAATCTGACTTTTGGCAATTCACTCAAAAATGGTGCCAAACGCTTGAAAAGGCCCCCCTGAAAGGTTTGGCAATGGAAACAGAAGGCTTTTTATCACAGGACAAGAAATCAGCCCTCGACAACTTAACCGGCAGAATTTTTTTTTTTTGAAAAAATCCCTAAGGCCCGGGGTCACAATTTCAGCAAAAATCTGACTTTTGGCAATTCACTCAAAAATGGTGCCAAACGCTTGTAAATGCTCCCCTGAAAGGTTTGGCGATGGAAACAGAAGGCTTTTTATCACAGGACAAGAAATCAGCCCTCGACAACTTAACCGGCGGAAAAAGATTTTTTTGAAAAAATCCCTAAGCCCCGGGGTCACAATTTCAGCAAAAATCTGACTTTTGGCAATTCACTCAAAAATGGTGCCAAACGCTTGAAAATGCTCCCCTGAAAGCTTTGGCAATGGAAACAGAAGGCTTTTTATCACAGGACAAGAAATCAGCCCTCGACAACTTAACCGGCGGAAAATTTTTTTTTTGAAAAAATCCCTAAGCCCCGGCGTCACAATTTCAGCAAAAATCTGACTTTTGGCAATTCACTCAAAAATGGTGCCAAACGCTTGAAAATGCTCCCCTGAAAGGTTTGGCGATGGAAACAGAAGGCTTTTTATCACAGGACAAGAAATCAGCCCTCGACAACTTAACCGGTAGAAAAAGATTTTTTTGAAAAAATCCCAAAGCCCCGGGGTCACAATTTCAGCAAAAATCTGACTTTTGGCAATTCACTCAAAAATGGTGCCAAACGCTTTAAAATGCTCCCCTGAAAGGTTTGGCGATGGAAACAGAAGGCTTTTTATCACAGGACAAGAAATCAGCCCTCGACAACTTAACCGGCGGAAATTTTTTTTTTTAAAAAAATCCCTAAGCCCCGGGGTCACAATTTCAGCAAAAATCTGACTTTTGGCAATTCACTCAAAAATGGTGCCAAACGCTTGTAAATGCGCCCCTGAAAGGTTTGGCGATGGAAACTGAAGGCTTTTTATCACAGGAGAAGAAATCAGCCCTCGACAACTTAACCGGCAGAATTTTTTTTTTTTGAAAAAATCCCTAAGCCCCGGGGTCACAATTTCAGCAAAAATCTGACTTTTGGCAATTCACTCAAAAATGGTGCCAAACGATTGAAAATGCTCCCCTGAAAGGTTTGGCGATGAAAACAGAAGCCTTTTTATCACAGGACAAGAAATCAGCCCTCGACAACTTAACCGGCGGAAATTTTTTTTTTTGAAAAAATCCCAAAGCCCCGGGGTCACAATTTCAGCAAAAATCTGACTTTTGGCAATTCACTCAAAAATGGTGCCAAACGCTTGAAAATGCTCCCCTGAAAGCTTTGGCGATGGAAACAGAAGGCTTTTTATCACAGGACAAGAAATCAGCCCTCGACAACTTAACCGGCGGAAAAAGATTTTTTTGAAAAAATCCCTAAGCCCCGGGGTCACAATTTCAGCAAAAATCTGACTTTTGGCAATTCACTCAAAAATGGTGCCAAACGATTGAAAATGCTCCCCTGAAAGGTTTGGCGATGAAAACAGAAGCCTTTTTATCACAGGACAAGAAATCAGCCCTCGACAACTTAACCGGCGGAAAATTTTTTTTTTGAAAAAATCCCAAAGCCCCGGGGTCACAATTTCAGCAAAAATCTGACTTTTGGCAATTCACTCAAAAATGGTGCCAAACGCTTGAAAATGCTCCCCTGAAAGCTTTGGCGATGGAAACAGAAGCCTTTTTATCACAGGACAAGAAATCAGCCCTCGACAACTTAACCGGCGGAAAAAGATTTTTTTGAAAAAATCCCTAAGCCCCGGGGTCACAATTTCAGCAAAAATCTGACTTTTGGCAATTCACTCAAAAATGGTGCCAAACGCTTGAAAATGCTCCCCTGAAAGGTTTGGCGATGGAAACAGAAGGCTTTTTATCACAGGACAAGAAATCAGCCCTCGACAACTTAACCGGCGGAAAAAGATTTTTTTGAAAAAATCCCTAAGCCCCGGGGTCACAATTTCAGCAAAAATCTGACTTTTGGCAATTCACTCAAAAATGGTGCCAAACGCTTGAAAAGGCCCCCCTGAAAGGTTTGGCGATGGAAACAGAAGGCTTTTTATCACAGGACAAGAAATCAGCCCTCGACAACTTAACCGGCGGAAAAAGATTTTTTTGAAAAAATCCCTAAGCCCCGGGGTCACAATTTCAGCAAAAATCTGACTTTTGGCAATTCACTCAAAAATGGTGCCAAACGCTTGAAAAGGCCCCCCTGAAAGGTTTGGCAATGGAAACAGAAGGCTTTTTATCACAGGACAAGAAATCAGCCCTCGACAACTTAACCGGCAGAATTTTTTTTTTAAAAAAAAATCCCTAAGGCCCGGGGTCACAATTTCAGCAAAAATCTGACTTTTGGCAATTCACTCAAAAATGGTGCCAAACGCTTGAAAATGCGCCCCTGAAAGGTTTGGCGATGGAAACAGAAGGCTTTTTATCACAGGAGAAGAAATCAGCCCTCAACAACTTAACCGGCAGAATTTTTTTTTTTGAAAAAATCCCAAAGCCCCGGGGTCACAATTTCAGGAAAAATCTGACTTTTGGCAATTCACTCAAAAATGGTGCCAAACGCTTGAAAATGCTCCCCTGAAAGGTTTGGCGATGGAAACAGAAGGCTTTTTATCACAGGACAAGAAATCAGCCCTCGACAACTTAACCGGCGGAAAAAGATTTTTTTGAAAAAATCCCTAAGCCCCGGGGTCACAATTTCAGGAAAAATCTGACTTTTGGCAATTCACTCAAAAATGGTGCCAAACGCTTGAAAATGCTCCCCTGAAAGGTTTGGCGATGGAAACAGAAGGCTTTTTATCACAGGACAAGAAATCAGCCCTCGACAACTTAACCGGCGGAAAAAGATTTTTTTGTAAAAATCCCTAAGCCCCGGGGTCACAATTTCAGCAAAAATCTGACTTTTGGCAATTCACTCAAAAATGGTGCCAAACGCTTGAAAAGGCGCCCCTGAAAGGTTTGGCGATGGAAACAGAAGGCTTTTTATCACAGGACAAGAAATCAGCCCTCGACAACTTAACCGGCGGAAAAAGATTTTTTTGAAAAAATCCCTAAGCCCCGGGGTCACAATTTCAGCAAAAATCTGACTTTTGGCAATTCACTCAAAAATGGTGCCAAACGCTTGAAAAGGCCCCCCTGAAAGGTTTGGCAATGGAAACAGAAGGCTTTTTATCACAGGACAAGAAATCAGCCCTCGACAACTTAACCGGCAGAATTTTTTTTTTTTGAAAAAATCCCTAAGGCCCGGGGTCACAATTTCAGCAAAAATCTGACTTTTGGCAATTCACTCAAAAATGGTGCCAAACGCTTGTAAATGCGCCCCTGAAAGGTTTGGCGATGGAAACAGAAGGCTTTTTATCACAGGAGAAGAAATCAGCCCTCGACAACTTAACTGGCGGAATTTTTTTTTTTTTTTGAAAAAATCCCTAAGCCCCGGGGTCACAATTTCAGCAAAAATCTGACTTTTGGCAATTCACTCAAAAATGGTGCCAAACGCTTGTAAATGCTCCCCTGAAAGGTTTGGCGATGGAAACAGAAGGCTTTTTATCACAGGACAAGAAATCAGCCCTCGACAACTTAACCGGCGGAAAAAGATTTTTTTGAAAAAATCCCTAAGCCCCGGGGTCACAATTTCAGCAAAAATCTGACTTTTGGCAATTCACTCAAAAATGGTGCCAAACGCTTGAAAATGCTCCCCTGAAAGCTTTGGCAATGGAAACAGAAGGCTTTTTATCACAGGACAAGAAATCAGCCCTCGACAACTTAACCGGCGGAAATTTTTTTTTTTGAAAAAATCCCTAAGCCCCGGGGTCACAATTTCAGCAAAAATCTGACTTTTGGCAATTCACTCAAAAATGGTGCCAAACGCTTGTAAATGCGCCCCTGAAAGGTTTGGCGATGGAAACTGAAGGCTTTTTATCACAGGAGAAGAAATCAGCCCTCGACAACTTAACCGGCAGAATTTTTTTTTTTTGAAAAAATCCCTAAGCCCCGGGGTCACAATTTCAGCAAAAATCTGACTATTGGCAATTCACTCAAAAATGGTGCCAAACGATTGAAAATGCTCCCCTGAAAGGTTTGGCGATGAAAACAGAAGCCTTTTTATCACAGGACAAGAAATCAGCCCTCGACAACTTAACCGGCGGAAATTTTTTTTTTTGAAAAAATCCCAAAGCCCCGGGGTCACAATTTCAGCAAAAATCTGACTTTTGGCAATTCACTCAAAAATGGTGCCAAACGCTTGAAAATGCTCCCCTGAAAGCTTTGGCGATGGAAACAGAAGGCTTTTTATCACAGGACAAGAAATCAGCCCTCGACAACTTAACCGGCGGAAAAAGATTTTTTTGAAAAAATCCCTAAGCCCCGGGGTCACAATTTCAGCAAAAATCTGACTTTTGGCAATTCACTCAAAAATGGTGCCAAACGATTGAAAATGCTCCCCTGAAAGGTTTGGCGATGGAAACAGAAGCCTTTTTATCACAGGACAAGAAATCAGCCCTCGACAACTTAACCGGCGGAAAATTTTTTTTTTGAAAAAATCCCAAAGCCCCGGGGTCACAATTTCAGCAAAAATCTGACTTTTGGCAATTCACTCAAAAATGGTGCCAAACGCTTGAAAATGCTCCCCTGAAAGCTTTGGCGATGGAAACAGAAGGCTTTTTATCACAAGAAGAGAAATCAGCCCTCGACAACTTAACCGGCGGAAAAAGATTTTTTTGAAAAAATCCCAAAGCCCCGGGGTCACAATTTCAGCAAAAATCTGACTTTTGGCAATTCACTCAAAAATGGTGCCAAACGCTTGAAAATGCTCCCCTGAAAGGTTTGGCGATGGAAACAGAAGGCTTTTTATCACAGGACAAGAAATCAGCCCTCGACAACTTAACCGGCGGAAATTTTTTTTTTGAAAAAATCCCAAAGCCCCGGGGTCACAATTTCAGCAAAAATCTGACTTTTGGCAATTCACTCTAAAATGGTGCCAAACGCTTGAAAATGCTCCCCTGAAAGGTTTGGCGATGGAAACAGAAGGCTTTTTATCACAGGACAAGAAATCAGCAGTCGACAACTTAACTGGCGGAAATTTTTTTTTTGAAAAAATCCCTAAGACCCGGGGTCACAATTTCAGGAAAAAACTGACTTTTGGCAATTCACTCAAAAATGGTGCCAAACGCTTGAAAATGCTCCCCTGAAAGCTTTGGCGATGGAAACAGAAGGCTTTTTATCACAGGAGAAGAAATCAGCCCTCGACAACTTAACCGGCGGAAAAAGATTTTTTTGAAAAAATCCCTAAGCCCCGGGGTCACAATTTCAGGAAAAATCTGACTTTTGGCAATTCACTCAAAAATGGTGCCAAACGCTTGAAAATGCTCCCCTGAAAGGTTTGGCGATGGAAACAGAAGGCTTTTTATCACAGGACAAGAAATCAGCCCTCGACAACTTAACCGGCGGAAATTTTTTTTTTTGAAAAAATCCCTAAGCCCCGGGGTCACAATTTCAGGAAAAATCTGACTTTTGGCAATTCACTCAAAAATGGTGCCAAACGCTTGAAAATGCTCCCCTGAAAGGTTTGGCGATGGAAACAGAAGGCTTTTTATCACAGGACAGGAAATCAGCCCTCGACAACTTAACCGGCGGAAAAAGATTTTTTTGAAAAAATCCCTAAGCCCCGGGGTCACAATTTCAGCAAAAATCTGACTTTTGGCAATTCACTCAAAAATGGTGCCAAACGCTTCCAAATGCTCCCCTGAAAGGTTTGGCGATGGAAACAGAAGGCTTTTTATCACAGGACAAGAAATCAGCCCTCGACAACTTAACCGGCGGAAAAAGATTTTTTTGAAAAAATCCCTAAGCCCCGGGGTCACAATTTCAGCAAAAATCTGACTTTTGGCAATTCACTCAAAAATGGTGCCAAACGCTTCCAAATGCTCCCCTGAAAGGTTTGGCGATGGAAACAGAAGGCTTTTTATCACAGGACAAGAAATCAGCCCTCGACAACTTAACCGGCGGAAAAAGATTTTTTTGAAAAAATCCCTAAGCCCCGGGGTCACAATTTCAGCAAAAATCTGACTTTTGGCAATTCACTCAAAAATGGTGCCAAACGCTTGAAAATGCTCCCCTGAAAGGTTTGGCGATGGAAACAGAAGGCTTTTTATCACAGGACAAGAAATCAGCCCTTGACAACTTAACCGGCGGAAAATTTTTTTTTTGAAAAAATCCCAAAGCCCCGGGGTCACAATTTCAGCAAAAATCTGACTTTTGGCAATTCACTCAAAAATGGTGCCAAACGCTTCCAAATGCTCCCCTGAAAGGTTTGGCGATGGAAACAGAAGGCTTTTTATCACAGGACAAGAAATCAGCCCTCGACAACTTAACCGGCGGAAAAAGATTTTTTTGAAAAAATCCCTAAGCCCCGGGGTCACAATTTCAGCAAAAATCTGACTTTTGGCAATTCACTCAAAAATGGTGCCAAACGCTTCCAAATGCTCCCCTGAAAGGTTTGGCGATGGAAACAGAAGGCTTTTTATCACAGGACAAGAAATCAGCCCTCGACAACTTAACCGGCGGAAAAAGATTTTTTTGAAAAAATCCCTAAGCCCCGGGGTCACAATTTCAGCAAAAATCTGACTTTTGGCAATTCACTCAAAAATGGTGCCAAACGCTTGAAAATGCTCCCCTGAAAGGTTTGGCGATGGAAACAGAAGGCTTTTTATCACAGGACAAGAAATCAGCCCTTGACAACTTAACCGGCGGAAAATTTTTTTTTTGAAAAAATCCCAAAGCCCCGGGGTCACAATTTCAGCAAAAATCTGACTTTTGGCAATTCACTCAAAAATGGTGCCAAACGCTTCCAAATGCTCCCCTGAAAGGTTTGGCGATGGAAACAGAAGGCTTTTTATCACAGGACAAGAAATCAGCCCTCGACAACTTAACCGGTAGAAAATTTTTTTTTTGAAAAAATCCCTAAGGCCCGGGGTCAGAATTTCAGCAAAAATCTGACTTTTGGCAATTCACTCAAAAATGGTGCCAAACGCTTGAAAATGCTCCCCTGAAAGCTTTGGCGATGGAAACAGAAGGCTTTTTATCACAGGAGAAGAAATCAGCCCTCCACAACTTAACCGCGGAAATTTTTTTTTTTGAAAAAATCCCTAAGCCCCGGGGTCACAATTTCAGCAAAAATCTGACTTTTGGCAATTCACTCAAAAATGGTGCCAAACGCTTGAAAATGCTCCCCTGAAAGGTTTGGCGATGGAAACAGAAGGCTTTTTATCACAGGACAAGAAATCAGCCCTCGACAACTTAACCGGCGGAAAATTTTTTTTTTGAAAAAATCCCTAAGGCCCGGGGTCACAATTTCAGCAAAAATCTGACTTTTGGCAATTCACTCAAAATGGTGCCAAACGCTTGTAAATGCGCCCCTGAAAGGTTTGGCGATGGAAACAGAAGTCTTTTTATCACAGGAGAAGAAATCAGCCCTCGACAACTTAACCGGCAGAATTTTTTTTTTTTGAAAATATCCCTAAGGCCCGGGGTCAGAATATCAGCAAAAATCTGACTTTTGGCAATTCACTCAAAAATGGTGCCAAACGCTTGAAAATGCTCCCCTGAAAGGTTTGGCGATGGAAACAGAAGGCTTTTTATCACAGGACAAGAAATCAGCCCTCGACAACTTAACCGGCGGAATTTTTTTTTTTTGAAAAAATCCCAAAGCCCCGGGGTCACAATTTCAGCAAAAATCTGACTTTTGGCAATTCACTCAAAAATGGTGCCAAACGCTTCCAAATGCTCCCCTGAAAGGTTTGGCGATGGAAACAGAAGGCTTTTTATCACAGGACAAGAAATCAGCCCTCGACAACTTCACCGGCAGAAAATTTTTTTTTTGAAAAAATCCCTAAGGCCCGGGGTCAGAATTTCAGCAAAAATCTGACTTTTGGCAATTCACTCAAAAATGGTGCCAAACGCTTGAAAATGCTCCCCTGAAAGGTTTGGCGATGGAAACAGAAGACTTTTTATCACAGGACAAGAAATCAGCCCTCGACAACTTAACCGGCGGAAAATTTTTTTTTTGAAAAAATCCCAAAGCCCCGGGGTCACAATTTCAGCAAAAATCTGACTTTTGGCAATTCACTCAAAAATGGTGCCAAACGCTTGAAAATGCTCCCCTGAAAGGTTTGGCGATGGAAACAGAAGGCTTTTTATCACAGGACAAGAAATCAGCCCTCGACCAATTAACCGGCGGAAATTTTTTTTTTTGAAAAAATCCCTAAGCCCAGGGGACACAATTTCAGCAAAAATCTGACTTTTGGCAATTCACTCAAAAATGGTGCCAAACGCTTGAAAATGCTCCCCTGAAAGGTTTGGCGATGGAAACAGAAGGGTTTTATCACAGGAGAAGAAATCAGCCCTCGAAAACTTAACCGGCGGAAATTTTTTTTTTTAAAAAAATCCCTAAGCCCCGGGGTCAGAATTTCAGCAAAAATCTGACTTTTGGCAATTCACTCAAAAATGGTGCCAAACGCTTGAAAATGCTCCCCTGAAAGGTTTGGCGATGGAAACAGAAGGCTTTTTATCACAGGACAAGAAATCAGCCCTCGAAAACTTAACCGGCGGAAATTTTTTTTTTTGAAAAAATCCCTAAGCCCCGGGGTCACAATTTCAGCAAAAATCTGACTTTTGGCAATTCACTCAAAAATGGTGCCAAACGCTTGAAAAGGCCCCCCTGAAAGGTTTGGCAATGGAAACAGAAGGCTTTTTATCACAGGACAAGAAATCAGCCCTCGAAAACTTAACCGGCGGAAATTTTTTTTTTGAAAAAATCCCTAAGCCCCGGCGTCACAATTTCAGCAAAAATCTGACTTTTGGCAATTCACTCAAAAATGGTGCCAAACGCTTGAAAATGCTCCCCTGAAAGGTTTGGCGATGGAAACAGAAGGCTTTTTATCACAGGACAAGAAATCAGCCCTCGAAAACTTAACCGGCGGAAATTTTTTTTTTTGAAAAAATCCCTAAGCCCCGGGGTCACAATTTCAGCAAAAATCTGACTTTTGGCAATTCACTCAAAAATGGTGCCAAACGCTTGAAAAGGCCCCCCTGAAAGGTTTGGCAATGGAAACAGAAGGCTTTTTATCACAGGACAAGAAATCAGCCCTCGAAAACTTAACCGGCGGAAATTTTTTTTTTGAAAAAATCCCTAAGCCCCGGCGTCACAATTTCAGCAAAAATCTGACTTTTGGCAATTCACTCAAAAATGGTGCCAAACGCTTGTAAATGCGCCCCTGAAAGGTTTGGCGATGGAAACAGAAGGCTTTTTATCACAGGAGAAGAAATCAGCCCTCGACAACTTAACCGTCAGAATTTTTTTTTTTTGAAAAAATCCCTAAGGCCCGGGGTCAGAATTTCAGCAAAAATCTGACTTTTGGCAATTCACTCAAAAATGGTGCCAAACGCTTGAAAATGCTCCCCTGAAAGCTTTGGCGATGGAAACAGAAGGCTTTTTATCACAGGAGAAGAAATCAGCCCTCGACAACTTAACCGGCGGAAATTTTTTTTTTTGAAAAAATCCCTAAGCCCCGGGGTCACAATTTCAGCAAAAATCTGACTTTTGGCAATTCACTCAAAAATGGTGCCAAACGCTTGAAAATGCTCCCCTGAAAGCTTTGGCGATGGAAACAGAAGGCTTTTTATCACAGGAGAAGAAATCAGCCCTCGACAACTTAACCGGCGGAAAAAGATTTTTTTGAAAAAATCCCTAAGGCCCGGGGTCACAATTTCAGGAAAAATCTGACTTTTGGCAATTCACTCAAAAATGGTGCCAAACGCTTGAAAATGCTCCCCTGAAAGGTTTGGCGATGGAAACAGAAGGCTTTTTATCACAGGAGAAGAAATCAGCCCTCGACAACTTAACCGGCGGAAAAAGATTTTTTTGAAAAAATCCCTAAGCCCCGGGGTCACAATTTCAGCAAAAATCTGACTTTTGGCAATTCACTCAAAAATGGTGCCAAACGCTTGAAAATGCTCCCCTGAAAGCTTTGGCGATGGAAACAGAAGGCTTTTTACCACAGGACAAGAAATCAGCCCTCGACAACTTAACCGGCGGAAAAAGATTTTTTTGAAAAAATCCCAAAGCCCCGGGGTCACAATTTCAGCAAAAATCTGACTTTTGGCAATTCACTCAAAAATGGTGCCAAACGCTTCCAAATGCTCCCCTGAAAGGTTTGGCGATGGAAACAGAAGGCTTTTTATCACAGGACAAGAAATCAGCCCTCGACAACTTAACCGGCGGAAAATTTTTTTTTTGAAAAAATCCCTAAGCCCCGGGGTCACAATTTCAGCAAAAATCTGACTTTTGGCAATTCACTCAAAAATGGTGCCAAACGCTTGAAAATGCTCCCCTGAAAGCTTTGGCGATGGAAACAGAAGGTTTTTTATCACAGGAGAAGAAATCAGCCCTCAACAACTTAACCGGCGGAAATTTTTTTTTTTGAAAAAATCCCTAAGCCCCGGGATCACAATTTCAGCAAAAATCTGACTTTTGGCAATTCACTCAAAAATGGTGCCAAACGCTTCCAAATGCTCCCCTGAAAGGTTTGGCGATGGAAACAGAAGGCTTTTTATCACAGGAGAAGAAATCAGCCCTCGACAACTTAACCGGCGAAAAAATTTTTTTTTGAAAAAATCCCTAAGCCCCGGGGTCACAATTTCAGGAAAAATCTGACTTTTGGCAATTCACTCAAAAATGGTGCCAAACGCTTGAAAATGCTCCCCTGAAAGGTTTGGCGATGGAAACAGAAGGCTTTTTATCACAGGACAAGAAATCAGCCCTCGACAACTTAACCGGCGGAAAAAGATTTTTTTGAAAAAATCCCTAAGCCCCGGGGTCACAATTTCAGCAAAAAATCTGACTTTTGGCAATTCACTCAAAAATGGTGCCAAACGCTTGAAAATGCTCCCCTGAAAGGTTTGGCGATGGAAACAGAAGGCTTTTTATCACAGGACAAGAAATCAGCCCTCGACAACTTAACCAGCAGAATTATTTTTTTTTGAAAAAATCCCTAAGCCCCGGGGTCAGAATTTCAGCAAAAATCTGACTTTTGGCAATTCACTCAAAAATGGTGCCAAACGCTTGAAAATGCTCCCCTGAAAGCTTTGGCGATGGAAACAGAAGGCTTTTTATCACAGGAGAAGAAATCAGCCCTCGACAACTTAACCGGTGGAAATTTTTTTTTTTGAAAAAATCCCTAAGCCCCGGGATCACAATTTCAGCAAAAATCTGACGTTTGGCAATTCACTCAAAAATGGTGCCAAACGCTTGAAAATGCTCCCCTGAAAGGTTTGGCGATGGAAACAGAAGGCTTTTTATCACAGGACAAGAAATCAGCCCTCGACAACCTTACCGGCGGAAAAAGATTTTTTTGAAAAAATCCCTAAGCCCCGGGGTCACAATTTCAGCAAAAATCTGACTTTTGGCAATTCACTCAAAAATGGTGCCAAACGCTTGAAAATGCTCCCCTGAAAGCTTTGGCGATGGAAACAGAAGGCTTTTTATCACAGGACAAGAAATCAGCCCTCGACAACTTAACCGGCGGAAAAGATTTTTTTGAAAAAATCCCTAAGCCCCGGGGTCACAATTTCAGCAAAAATCTGACTTTTGGCAATTCACTCAAAAATGGTGCCAAACGCTTTAAAATGCTCCCCTGAAAGCTTTGGCGATGGAAACAGAAGGCTTTTTATCACAGGACAAGAAATCAGCCCTCGACAACTTAACCGGCGGAAAAAGATTTTTTTGAAAAAATCCCTAAGCCCCAGGGTCACAATTTCAGCAAAAATCTGACTTTTGGCAATTCACTCAAAAATGGTGCCAAACGCTTGAAAATGCTCCCCTGAAAGGTTTGGCGATGGAAACAGAAGGCTTTTTATCACAGGACAAGAAATCAGCCCTCGACAACTTAACCGGCGGAAAATTTTTTTTTTTAAAAAATCCCTAAGCCCCGGGGTCAGAATTTCAGCAAAAATCTGACTTTTGGCAATTCACTCAAAAATGGTGCCAAACGCTTGAAAATGCTCCCCTGAAAGGTTTGGCGATGGAAACAGAAGGCTTTTTATCACAGGACAAGAAATCAGCGCTCGACAACTTAACCGGCGGAAAAAGATTTTTTTGAAAAAATCCCTAAGCCCCGGGGTCACAATTTCAGCAAAAATCTGAATTTTGGCAATTCACTCTAAAATGGTGCCAAACGCTTGAAAATGCTCCCCTGAAAAGTTTGGCGATGGAAACAGAAGGCTTTTTATTACAGGACAAGAAATCAGCCCTCGACAACTTAACCGGCGGAAAAAGATTTTTTTGAAAAAATCCCTAAGCCCCGGGGTCACAATTTCAGCAAAAATCTGACTTTTGGCAATTCACTCAAAAATGGTGCCAAACGCTTGCAAATGCTCCCCTGAAAGCTTTGGCGATGGAAACAGAAGGCTTTTTATCACAGGACAAGAAATCAGCCCTCGACAACTTAAGCGGCGGAAAAAGATTTTTTTGAAAAAATCCCAAAGCCGCGGGGTCACAATTTCAGCAAAAATCTGACTTTTGGCAATTCACTCAAAAATGGTGCCAAACGCTTGAAAATGCTCCCCTGAAAGCTTTGGCGATGGAAAAAGAAGGCTTTTATCACAGGAGAAGAAATCAGCCCTCGAAAACTTAACCGGCGGAAATTTTTTTTTTTGAAAAAATCCCAAAGCCCCGGGGTCAGAATTTCAGCAAAAATCTGACTTTTGGCAATTCACTCAAAAATGGTGCCAAATGTTTGAAAATTCTCCCCTGAAAGGTTTGGCGATGGAAACAGAAGGCTTTTATCACAGGAGAAGAAATCAGCCCTCGAAAACTTAACCGGCGGAAATTTTTTTTTTTGAAAAAATCCCTAAGCCCCGGGGTCACAATTTCAGCAAAAATCTGACTTTTGGCAATTCACTCAGAAATGGTGCCAAACGCTTGAAAATGCTCCCCTGAAAGGTTTGGCGATGGAAACAGAAGGCTTTTTATCACAGGACAAGAAATCAGCCCTCGACAACTTAACCGGCGGAATTTTTTTTTTGAAAAAATCCCTAAGCCCCGGGGTCACAATTTCAGCAAAAATCTGACTTTTGGCAATTCACTCAAAAATGGTGCCAAATGTTTGAAAATTCTCCCCTGAAAGGTTTGGCGATGGAAACAGAAGGCTTTTATCACAGGAGAAGAAATCAGCCCTCGACAACTTAACCGGCGGAAAAAGATTTTTTTGAAAAAATCCCTAAGCCCCGGGGTCACAATTTCAGCAAAAATCTGAATTTTGGCAATTCACTCTAAAATGGTGCCAAACGCTTGAAAATGCTCCCCTGAAAAGTTTGGCGATGGAAACAGAAGGCTTTTTATTACAGGACAAGAAATCAGCCCTCGACAACTTAACCGGCGGAAAAAGATTTTTTTGAAAAAATCCCTAAGCCCCGGGGTCACAATTTCAGCAAAAATCTGACTTTTGGCAATTCACTCAAAAATGGTGCCAAACGCTTGCAAATGCTCCCCTGAAAGCTTTGGCGATGGAAACAGAAGGCTTTTTATCACAGGACAAGAAATCAGCCCTCGACAACTTAAGCGGCGGAAAAAGATTTTTTTGAAAAAATCCCAAAGCCGCGGGGTCACAATTTCAGCAAAAATCTGACTTTTGGCAATTCACTCAAAAATGGTGCCAAACGCTTGAAAATGCTCCCCTGAAAGCTTTGGCGATGGAAAAAGAAGGCTTTTATCACAGGAGAAGAAATCAGCCCTCGAAAACTTAACCGGCGGAAATTTTTTTTTTTGAAAAAATCCCAAAGCCCCGGGGTCAGAATTTCAGCAAAAATCTGACTTTTGGCAATTCACTCAAAAATGGTGCCAAATGTTTGAAAATTCTCCCCTGAAAGGTTTGGCGATGGAAACAGAAGGCTTTTATCACAGGAGAAGAAATCAGCCCTCGAAAACTTAACCGGCGGAAATTTTTTTTTTTGAAAAAATCCCTAAGCCCCGGGGTCACAATTTCAGCAAAAATCTGACTTTTGGCAATTCACTCAGAAATGGTGCCAAACGCTTGAAAATGCTCCCCTGAAAGGTTTGGCGATGGAAACAGAAGGCTTTTTATCACAGGACAAGAAATCAGCCCTCGACAACTTAACCGGCGGAATTTTTTTTTTGAAAAAATCCCTAAGCCCCGGGGTCACAATTTCAGCAAAAATCTGACTTTTGGCAATTCACTCAAAAATGGTGCCAAACGCTTGAAAATGCTCCCCTGAAAGGTTTGGCGATGGAAACAGAAGACTTTTTATCACAGGACAAGAAATCAGCCCTCGACAACTTAACCGGCGGATTTTTTTTTTTGAAAAAATCCCTAAGCCCCGGGGTCACAATTTCAGCAAAAATCTGACTTTTGGCAATTCACTCAAAAATGGTGCCAAACGCTTGAAAATGCTCCCCTGAAAGGTTTGGCGATGGAAACAGAAGGCTTTTTATCACAGGACAAGAAATCAGCCCTCGACAACTTAACCGGCGGAAAAGATTTTTTTGAAAAAATCCCTAAGCCCCGGGGTCACAATTTCAGGAAAAATCTGACTTTTGGCAATTCACTCAAAAATGGTGCCAAACGCTTGAAAATGCTCCCCTGAAAGGTTTGGCGATGGAAACAGAAGGCTTTTTATCACAGGACAAGAAATCAGCCCTCGACAACTTAACCGGCGGAAAAAGATTTTTTTGAAAAAATCCCTAAGCCCCGGGGTCACAATTTCAGCAAAAATCTGACTTTTGGCAATTCACTCAAAAATGGTGCCAAACGCTTTAAAATGCTCCCCTGAAAGGTTTGGCGATGGAAACAGAAGGCTTTTTATCACAGGACAAGAAATCAGCCCTCGACAACTTAACCGGCGGAAAAAATTTTTTTTGAAAAAATCCCAAAGCCCCGGGGTCACAATTTCAGCAAAAATCTGACTTTTGGCAATTCACTCAAAAATGGTGCCAAACGCTTGAAAATGCTCCCCTGAAAGGTTTGGCGATGGAAACAGAAGGCTTTTTATCACAGGACAAGAAATCAGCCCTCGACAACTTAACCGGCAGAATTATTTTTTTTTGAAAAAATCCCTAAGCCCCGGGGTCAGAATTTCAGCAAAAATCTGACTTTTGGCAATTCACTCAAAAATGGTGCCAAACGCTTGAAAATGCTCCCCTGAAAGCTTTGGCGATGGAAACAGAAGGCTTTTTATCACAGGAGAAGAAATCAGCCCTCGACAACTTAACCGGTGGAATTTTTTTTGTTTTGAAAAAATCCCTAAGCCCCGGGATCACAATTTCAGCAAAAATCTGACTTTTGGCAATTCACTCAAAAATGGTGCCAAACGCTTGAAAATGCTCCCCTGAAAGGTTTGGCGATGGAAACAGAAGACTTTTTATCACAGGACAAGAAATCAGCCCTCGACAACTTAACCGGCGGAAAATTTTTTTTCTGAAAAAATCCCTAAGCCCCGGGGTCACAATTTCAGCAAAAATCTGACTTTTGGCAATTCACTCAAAAATGGTGCCAAACGCTTGAAAATGCTCCCCTGAAAGGTTTGGCAATGGAAACAGAAGGCTTTTTATCACAGGACAAGAAATCAGCCCTCGACAACTTAACCGGCGGAAAAAGATTTTTTTGAAAAAATCCCTAAGCCCCGGGGTCAGAATTTCAGCAAAAATCTGACTTTTGGCAATTCACTCAAAAATGGTGCCAAACGCTTGAAAATGCTCCCCTGAAAGGTTTGGCGATGGAAACAGAAGGCTTTTTATCACAGGACAAGAAATCAGCCCTCGACAACTTTACCGGTGGAAAAAGATTTTTTTGAAAAAATCCCTAAGCCCCGGGGTCACAATTTCAGCAAAAATCTGACTTTTGGCAATTCACTCAAAAATGGTGCCAAACGCTTGAAAATGCTCCCCTGAAAGCTTTGGCGATGGAAACAGAAGGCTTTTTATCACAGGAGAAGAAATCAGCCCTCGACAACTTAACCGGTGGAATTTTTTTTGTTTTGAAAAAATCCCTAAGCCCCGTGATCACAATTTCAGCAAAAATCTGACTTTTGGCAATTCACTCAAAAATGGTGCCAAACGCTTGAAAATGCTCCCCTGAAAGGTTTGGCGATGGAAACAGAAGGCTTTTTATCACAGGAGAAGAAATCAGCCCTCGACAACTTAACCGGCGGAAAATTTTTTTTCTGAAAAAATCCCTAAGCCCCGGGGTCACAATTTCAGCAAAAATCTGACTTTTGGCAATTCACTCAAAAATGGTGCCAAACGCTTGAAAATGCTCCCCTGAAAGGTTTGGCGATGGAAACAGAAGGCTTTTTATCACAGGACAAGAAATCAGCCCTCGACAACTTAACCGGCGGAAAAAGATTTTTTTGAAAAAATCCCTAAGCCCCGGCGTCACAATTTCAGCAAAAATCTGACTTTTGGCAATTCACTCAAAAATGGTGTCAAACGCTTGAAAATGCTCCCCTGAAAGGTTTGGCGATGGAAACAGAAGGCTTTTTATCACAGGACAAGAAATCAGCCCTCGACAACTTTACCGGTGGAAAAAGATTTTTTTGAAAAAATCCCTAAGCCCCGGGGTCACAATTTCAGCAAAAATCTGACTTTTGGCAATTCACTCAAAAATGGTGCCAAACGCTTGAAAATGCTCCCCTGAAAGGTTTGGCGATGGAAACAGAAGACTTTTTATCACAGGACAAGAAATCAGCCCTCGACAACTTAACCGGCGGAAAATTTTTTTTTTGAAAAAATCCCAAAGCCCCGGGGTCACAATTTCAGCAAAAATCTGACTTTTGGCAATTCACTCAAAAATGGTGCCAAACGCTTGAAAATGCTCCCCTGAAAGCTTTGGCGATGGAAACAGAAGGTTTTTTATCACAGGAGAAGAAATCAGCCCTCAACAACTTAACCGGCGGAAATTTTTTTTTTTGAAAAAATCCCTAAGCCCCGGGATCACAATTTCAGCAAAAATCTGACTTTTGGCAATTCACTCAAAAATGGTGCCAAACGCTTCCAAATGCTCCCCTGAAAGGTTTGGCGATGGAAACAGAAGGCTTTTTATCACAGGAGAAGAAATCAGCCCTCGACAACTTAACCAGCAGAATTATTTTTTTTTGAAAAAATCCCTAAGCCCCGGGGTCACAATTTCAGCAAAAATCTGACTTTTGGCAATTCACTCAAAAATGGTGCCAAACGCTTGAAAATGCTCCCCTGAAAGGTTTGGCGATGGAAACAGAAGGCTTTTTATCAAAGGACAAGAAATCAGCCCTCGACAACTTAACCGGCGGAAAAGATTTTTTTGAAAAAATCCCTAAGCCCCGGGGTCACAATTTCAGGAAAAATCTGACTTTTGGCAATTCACTCAAAAATGGTGCCAAACGCTTGAAAATGCTCCCCTGAAAGGTTTGGCGATGGAAACAGAAGGCTTTTTATCACAGGACAAGAAATCAGCCCTCGACAACTTAACCAGCAGAATTATTTTTTTTTGAAAAAATCCCTAAGCCCCGGGGTCACAATTTCAGCAAAAATCTGACTTTTGGCAATTCACTCAAAAATGGTGCCAAACGCTTGAAAATGCTCCCCTGAAAGGTTTGGCGATGGAAACAGAAGGCTTTTTATCAAAGGACAAGAAATCAGCCCTCGACAACTTAACCGGCGGAAAAGATTTTTTTGAAAAAATCCCTAAGCCCCGGGGTCACAATTTCAGCAAAAATCTGACTTTTGGCAATTCACTCAAAAATGGTGCCAAACGCTTGAAAATGCTCCCCTGAAAGGTTTGGCGATGGAAACAGAAGGCTTTTTATCACAGGACAAGAAATCAGCCCTCGACAACTTAACCGGCGGAAAAGATTTTTTTGAAAAAATCCCTAAGCCCCGGGGTCACAATTTCAGCAAAAATCTGACTTTTGGCAATTCACTCAAAAATGGTGCCAAACGCTTTAAAATGCTCCCCTGAAAGCTTTGGCGATGGAAACAGAAGGCTTTTTATCACAGGACAAGAAATCAGCCCTCGACAACTTAACCGGCGGAAAAAGATTTTTTTGAAAAAATCCCTAAGCCCCAGGGTCACAATTTCAGCAAAAATCTGACTTTTGGCAATTCACTCAAAAATGGTGCCAAACGCTTGAAAATGCTCCCCTGAAAGCTTTGGCGATGGAAACAGAAGGTTTTTTATCACAGGAGAAGAAATCAGCCCTCAACAACTTAACCGGCGGAAATTTTTTTTTTTGAAAAAATCCCTAAGCCCCGGGATCACAATTTCAGCAAAAATCTGACTTTTGGCAATTCACTCAAAAATGGTGCCAAACGCTTCCAAATGCTCCCCTGAAAGGTTTGGCGATGGAAACAGAAGGCTTTTTATCACAGGAGAAGAAATCAGCCCTCGACAACTTAACCGGCGAAATTTTTTTTTTTTGAAAAAATCCCTAAGCCCCGGGGTCACAATTTCAGCAAAAATCTGACTTTTGGCAATTCACTCAAAAATGGTGCCAAACGCTTGAAAATGCTCCCCTGAAAGCTTTGGCGATGGAAACAGAAGGCTTTTTATCACAGGAGAAGAAATCAGCCCTCGACAACTTAACCGGTGGAATTTTTTTTTTTTGAAAAAATCCCTAAGCCCCGGGATCACAATTTCAGCAAAAATCTGACGTTTGGCAATTCACTCAAAAATGGTGCCAAACGCTTGAAAATGCTCCCCTGAAAGGTTTGGCGATGGAAACAGAAGGCTTTTTATCACAGGAGAAGAAATCAGCCCTCGACAACTTAACCGGCGAAATTTTTTTTTTTTGAAAAAATCCCTAAGCCCCGGGGTCACAATTTCAGCAAAAATCTGACGTTTGGCAATTCACTCAAAAATGGTGCCAAACGCTTGAAAATGCTCCCCTGAAAGGTTTGGCGATGGAAACAGAAGGCTTTTTATCACAGGACAAGAAATCAGCCCTCGACAACCTTACCGGCGGAAAAAGATTTTTTTGAAAAAATCCCTAAGCCCCGGGGTCACAATTTCAGCAAAAATCTGACTTTTGGCAATTCACTCAAAAATGGTGCCAAACGCTTGAAAATGCTCCCCTGAAAGCTTTGGCGATGGAAACAGAAGGCTTTTTATCACAGGACAAGAAATCAGCCCTCGACAACTTAACCGGCGGAAAAGATTTTTTTGAAAAAATCCCTAAGCCCCGGGGTCACAATTTCAGCAAAAATCTGACTTTTGGCAATTCACTCAAAAATGGTGCCAAACGCTTTAAAATGCTCCCCTGAAAGCTTTGGCGATGGAAACAGAAGGCTTTTTATCACAGGACAAGAAATCAGCCCTCGACAACTTAACCGGCGGAAAAAGATTTTTTTGAAAAAATCCCTAAGCCCCAGGGTCACAATTTCAGCAAAAATCTGACTTTTGGCAATTCACTCAAAAATGGTGCCAAACGCTTGAAAATGCTCCCCTGAAAGCTTTGGCGATGGAAACAGAAGGTTTTTTATCACAGGAGAAGAAATCAGCCCTCAACAACTTAACCGGCGGAAATTTTTTTTTTTGAAAAAATCCCTAAGCCCCGGGATCACAATTTCAGCAAAAATCTGACTTTTGGCAATTCACTCAAAAATGGTGCCAAACGCTTCCAAATGCTCCCCTGAAAGGTTTGGCGATGGAAACAGAAGGCTTTTTATCACAGGAGAAGAAATCAGCCCTCGACAACTTAACCGGCGAAATTTTTTTTTTTTGAAAAAATCCCTAAGCCCCGGGGTCACAATTTCAGCAAAAATCTGACTTTTGGCAATTCACTCAAAAATGGTGCCAAACGCTTGAAAATGCTCCCCTGAAAGCTTTGGCGATGGAAACAGAAGGCTTTTTATCACAGGAGAAGAAATCAGCCCTCGACAACTTAACCGGTGGAATTTTTTTTTTTTGAAAAAATCCCTAAGCCCCGGGATCACAATTTCAGCAAAAATCTGACGTTTGGCAATTCACTCAAAAATGGTGCCAAACGCTTGAAAATGCTCCCCTGAAAGCTTTGGCGATGGAAACAGAAGGCTTTTTATCACAGGAGAAGAAATCAGCCCTCGACAACTTAACCGGCGAAATTTTTTTTTTTTGAAAAAATCCCTAAGCCCCGGGGTCACAATTTCAGCAAAAATCTGACTTTTGGCAATTCACTCAAAAATGGTGCCAAACGCTTGAAAATGCTCCCCTGAAAGCTTTGGCGATGGAAACAGAAGGCTTTTTATCACAGGAGAAGAAATCAGCCCTCGACAACTTAACCGGTGGAATTTTTTTTTTTTGAAAAAATCCCTAAGCCCCGGGATCACAATTTCAGCAAAAATCTGACGTTTGGCAATTCACTCAAAAATGGTGCCAAACGCTTGAAAATGCTCCCCTGAAAGGTTTGGCGATGGAAACAGAAGGCTTTTTATCACAGGACAAGAAATCAGCCCTCGACAACCTTACCGGCGGAAAAAGATTTTTTTGAAAAAATCCCAAAGCCCCGGGGTCACAATTTCAGCAAAAATCTGACTTTTGGCAATTCACTCAAAAATGGTGCCAAACGCTTGAAAATGCTCCCCTGAAAGCTTTGGCGATGGAAACAGAAGGCTTTTTATCACAGGACAAGAAATCAGCCCTCGACAACTTAACCGGCGGAAAAGATTTTTTTGAAAAAATCCCTAAGCCCCGGGGTCACAATTTCAGCAAAAATCTGACTTTTGGCAATTCACTCAAAAATGGTGCCAAACGCTTTAAAATGCTCCCCTGAAAGCTTTGGCGATGGAAACAGAAGGCTTTTTATCACAGGACAAGAAATCAGCCCTCGACAACTTAACCGGCGGAAAAAGATTTTTTTGAAAAAATCCCTAAGCCCCAGGGTCACAATTTCAGCAAAAATCTGACTTTTGGCAATTCACTCAAAAATGGTGCCAAACGCTTGAAAATGCTCCCCTGAAAGCTTTGGCGATGGAAACAGAAGGTTTTTTATCACAGGAGAAGAAATCAGCCCTCAACAACTTAACCGGCGGAAATTTTTTTTTTTGAAAAAATCCCTAAGCCCCGGGATCACAATTTCAGCAAAAATCTGACTTTTGGCAATTCACTCAAAAATGGTGCCAAACGCTTCCAAATGCTCCCCTGAAAGGTTTGGCGATGGAAACAGAAGGCTTTTTATCACAGGAGAAGAAATCAGCCCTCGACAACTTAACCGGCGAAATTTTTTTTTTTTGAAAAAATCCCTAAGCCCCGGGGTCACAATTTCAGCAAAAATCTGACTTTTGGCAATTCACTCAAAAATGGTGCCAAACGCTTGAAAATGCTCCCCTGAAAGCTTTGGCGATGGAAACAGAAGGCTTTTTATCACAGGAGAAGAAATCAGCCCTCGACAACTTAACCGGTGGAATTTTTTTTTTTTGAAAAAATCCCTAAGCCCCGGGATCACAATTTCAGCAAAAATCTGACGTTTGGCAATTCACTCAAAAATGGTGCCAAACGCTTGAAAATGCTCCCCTGAAAGGTTTGGCGATGGAAACAGAAGGCTTTTTATCACAGGAGAAGAAATCAGCCCTCGACAACTTAACCGGCGAAATTTTTTTTTTTTGAAAAAATCCCTAAGCCCCGGGGTCACAATTTCAGCAAAAATCTGACTTTTGGCAATTCACTCAAAAATGGTGCCAAACGCTTGAAAATGCTCCCCTGAAAGCTTTGGCGATGGAAACAGAAGGCTTTTTATCACAGGAGAAGAAATCAGCCCTCGACAACTTAACCGGTGGAATTTTTTTTTTTTGAAAAAATCCCTAAGCCCCGGGATCACAATTTCAGCAAAAATCTGACGTTTGGCAATTCACTCAAAAATGGTGCCAAACGCTTGAAAATGCTCCCCTGAAAGGTTTGGCGATGGAAACAGAAGGCTTTTTATCACAGGACAAGAAATCAGCCCTCGACAACCTTACCGGCGGAAAAAGATTTTTTTGAAAAAATCCCTAAGCCCCGGGGTCACAATTTCAGCAAAAATCTGACTTTTGGCAATTCACTCAAAAATGGTGCCAAACGCTTGAAAATGCTCCCCTGAAAGCTTTGGCGATGGAAACAGAAGGCTTTTTATCACAGGACAAGAAATCAGCCCTCGACAACTTAACCGGCGGAAAAGATTTTTTTGAAAAAATCCCTAAGCCCCGGGGTCACAATTTCAGCAAAAATCTGACTTTTGGCAATTCACTCAAAAATGGTGCCAAACGCTTTAAAATGCTCCCCTGAAAGCTTTGGCGATGGAAACAGAAGGCTTTTTATCACAGGACAAGAAATCAGCCCTCGACAACTTAACCGGCGGAAAAAGATTTTTTTGAAAAAATCCCTAAGCCCCAGGGTCACAATTTCAGCAAAAATCTGACTTTTGGCAATTCACTCAAAAATGGTGCCAAACGCTTGAAAATGCTCCCCTGAAAGCTTTGGCGATGGAAACAGAAGGTTTTTTATCACAGGAGAAGAAATCAGCCCTCAACAACTTAACCGGCGGAAATTTTTTTTTTTGAAAAAATCCCTAAGCCCCGGGATCACAATTTCAGCAAAAATCTGACTTTTGGCAATTCACTCAAAAATGGTGCCAAACGCTTCCAAATGCTCCCCTGAAAGGTTTGGCGATGGAAACAGAAGGCTTTTTATCACAGGAGAAGAAATCAGCCCTCGACAACTTAACCGGCGAAATTTTTTTTTTTTGAAAAAATCCCTAAGCCCCGGGGTCACAATTTCAGCAAAAATCTGACTTTTGGCAATTCACTCAAAAATGGTGCCAAACGCTTGAAAATGCTCCCCTGAAAGCTTTGGCGATGGAAACAGAAGGCTTTTTATCACAGGAGAAGAAATCAGCCCTCGACAACTTAACCGGCGAAATTTTTTTTTTTTGAAAAAATCCCTAAGCCCCGGGGTCACAATTTCAGCAAAAATCTGACTTTTGGCAATTCACTCAAAAATGGTGCCAAACGCTTGAAAATGCTCCCCTGAAAGCTTTGGCGATGGAAACAGAAGGCTTTTTATCACAGGAGAAGAAATCAGCCCTCGACAACTTAACCGGTGGAATTTTTTTTTTTTGAAAAAATCCCTAAGCCCCGGGATCACAATTTCAGCAAAAATCTGACGTTTGGCAATTCACGCAAAAATGGTGCCAAACGCTTGAAAATGCTCCCCTGAAAGGTTTGGCGATGGAAACAGAAGGCTTTTTATCACAGGACAAGAAATCAGCCCTCGACAACCTTACCGGCGGAAAAAGATTTTTTTGAAAAAATCCCAAAGCCCCGGGGTCACAATTTCAGCAAAAATCTGACTTTTGGCAATTCACTCAAAAATGGTGCCAAACGCTTGAAAATGCTCCCCTGAAAGCTTTGGCGATGGAAACAGAAGGCTTTTTATCACAGGACAAGAAATCAGCCCTCGACAACTTAACCGGCGGAAAAGATTTTTTTGAAAAAATCCCTAAGCCCCGGGGTCACAATTTCAGCAAAAATCTGACTTTTGGCAATTCACTCAAAAATGGTGCCAAACGCTTTAAAATGCTCCCCTGAAAGCTTTGGCGATGGAAACAGAAGGCTTTTTATCACAGGACAAGAAATCAGCCCTCGACAACTTAACCGGCGGAAAAAGATTTTTTTGAAAAAATCCCTAAGCCCCAGGGTCACAATTTCAGCAAAAATCTGACTTTTGGCAATTCACTCAAAAATGGTGCCAAACGCTTGAAAATGCTCCCCTGAAAGCTTTGGCGATGGAAACAGAAGGTTTTTTATCACAGGAGAAGAAATCAGCCCTCAACAACTTAACCGGCGGAAATTTTTTTTTTTGAAAAAATCCCTAAGCCCCGGGATCACAATTTCAGCAAAAATCTGACTTTTGGCAATTCACTCAAAAATGGTGCCAAACGCTTCCAAATGCTCCCCTGAAAGGTTTGGCGATGGAAACAGAAGGCTTTTTATCACAGGAGAAGAAATCAGCCCTCGACAACTTAACCGGCGAAATTTTTTTTTTTTGAAAAAATCCCTAAGCCCCGGGGTCACAATTTCAGCAAAAATCTGACTTTTGGCAATTCACTCAAAAATGGTGCCAAACGCTTGAAAATGCTCCCCTGAAAGGTTTGGCGATGGAAACAGAAGGCTTTTTATCACAGGACAAGAAATCAGCCCTCGACAACTTAACCGGTGGAATTTTTTTTTTTTGAAAAAATCCCTAAGCCCCGGGATCACAATTTCAGCAAAAATCTGACGTTTGGCAATTCACTCAAAAATGGTGCCAAACGCTTGAAAATGCTCCCCTGAAAGGTTTGGCGATGGAAACAGAAGGCTTTTTATCACAGGACAAGAAATCAGCCCTCGACAACCTTACCGGCGGAAAAAGATTTTTTTGAAAAAATCCCTAAGCCCCGGGGTCACAATTTCAGCAAAAATCTGACTTTTGGCAATTCACTCAAAAATGGTGCCAAACGCTTGAAAATGCTCCCCTGAAAGCTTTGGCGATGGAAACAGAAGGCTTTTTATCACAGGACAAGAAATCAGCCCTCGACAACTTAACCGGCGGAAATTTTTTTTTTTAAAAAAATCCCTAAGCCCCGGGGTCAGAATTTCAGCAAAAATCTGACTTTTGGCAATTCACTCAAAAATGGTGCCAAACGCTTGAAAATGCTCCCCTGAAAGGTTTGGCGATGGAAACAGAAGGCTTTTTATCACAGGACAAGAAATCAGCCCTCGACAACTTAACCGGCGGAAAAAGATTTTTTTGAAAAAATCGCTAAGCCCCGGGGTCACAATTTCAGCAAAAATCTGAATTTTGGCAATTCACTCTAAAATGGTGCCAAACGCTTGAAAATGCTCCCCTGAAAAGTTTGGCGATGGAAACAGAAGGCTTTTTATTACAGGACAAGAAATCAGCCCTCGACAACTTAACCGGCGGAAAAAGATTTTTTTGAAAAAATCCCTAAGCCCCGGGGTCACAATTTCAGCAAAAATCTGACTTTTGGCAATTCACTCAAAAATGGTGCCAAACGCTTGCAAATGCTCCCCTGAAAGCTTTGGCGATGGAAACAGAAGGCTTTTTATCACAGGACAAGAAATCAGCCCTCGACAACTTAAGCGGCGGAAAAAGATTTTTTTGAAAAAATCCCAAAGCCGCGGGGTCACAATTTCAGCAAAAATCTGACTTTTGGCAATTCACTCAAAAATGGTGCCAAACGCTTGAAAATGCTCCCCTGAAAGCTTTGGCGATGGAAAAAGAAGGCTTTTATCACAGGAGAAGAAATCAGCCCTCGAAAACTTAACCGGCGGAAATTTTTTTTTTTGAAAAAATCCCAAAGCCCCGGGGTCAGAATTTCAGCAAAAATCTGACTTTTGGCAATTCACGCAAAAATGGTGCCAAATGTTTGAAAATTCTCCCCTGAAAGGTTTGGCGATGGAAACAGAAGGCTTTTATCACAGGAGAAGAAATCAGCCCTCGAAAACTTAACCGGCGGAAATTTTTTTTTTTGAAAAAATCCCTAAGCCCCGGGGTCACAATTTCAGCAAAAATCTGACTTTTGGCAATTCACTCAGAAATGGTGCCAAACGCTTGAAAATGCTCCCCTGAAAGGTTTGGCGATGGAAACAGAAGGCTTTTTATCACAGGACAAGAAATCAGCCCTCGACAACTTAACTGGCGGAATTTTTTTTTTGAAAAAATCCCTAAGCCCCGGGGTCACAATTTCAGCAAAAATCTGACTTTTGGCAATTCACTCAAAAATGGTGCCAAATGTTTGAAAATTCTCCCCTGAAAGGTTTGGCGATGGAAACAGAAGGCTTTTATCACAGGAGAAGAAATCAGCCCTCGAAAACTTAACCGGCGGAAATTTTTTTTTTTGAAAAAATCCCTAAGCCCCGGGGTCACAATTTCAGCAAAAATCTGACTTTTGGCAATTCACTCAGAAATGGTGCCAAACGCTTGAAAATGCTCCCCTGAAAGGTTTGGCGATGGAAACAGAAGACTTTTTATCACAGGACAAGAAATCAGCCCTCGACAACTTAACCGGCGGATTTTTTTTTTTGAAAAAATCCCTAAGCCCCGGGGTCACAATTTCAGCAAAAATCTGACTTTTGGCAATTCACTCAAAAATGGTGCCAAACGCTTGAAAATGCTCCCCTGAAAGGTTTGGCGATGGAAACAGAAGGCTTTTTATCAAAGGACAAGAAATCAGCCCTCGACAACTTAACCGGCGGAAAAGATTTTTTTGAAAAAATCCCTAAGCCCCGGGGTCACAATTTCAGGAAAAATCTGACTTTTGGCAATTCACTCAAAAATGGTGCCAAACGCTTGAAAATGCTCCCCTGAAAGGTTTGGCGATGGAAACAGAAGGCTTTTTATCACAGGACAAGAAATCAGCCCTCGACAACTTAACCGGCGGAAAAAGATTTTTTTGAAAAAATCCCTAAGCCCCGGGGTCACAATTTCAGCAAAAATCTGACTTTTGGCAATTCCCTCAAAAATGGTGCCCAACGCTTTAAAATGCTCCCCTGAAAGGTTTGGCGATGGAAACAGAAGGCTTTTTATCACAGGACAAGAAATCAGCCCTCGACAACTTAACCGGCGGAAAAATTTTTTTTTGAAAAAATCCCAAAGCCCCGGGGTCACAATTTCAGCAAAAATCTGACTTTTGGCAATTCACTCAAAAATGGTGCCAAACGCTTGAAAATGCTCCCCTGAAAGGTTTGGCGATGGAAACAGAAGGCTTTTTATCACAGGACAAGAAATCAGCCCTCGACAACTTAACCGGCAGAATTATTTTTTTTTGAAAAAATCCCTAAGCCCCGGGGTCAGAATTTCAGCAAAAATCTGACTTTTGGCAATTCACTCAAAAATGGTGCCAAACGCTTGAAAATGCTCCCCTGAAAGCTTTGGCGATGGAAACAGAAGGCTTTTTATCACAGGAGAAGAAATCAGCCCTCGACAACTTAACCGGTGGAATTTTTTTTTTTTGAAAAAATCCCTAAGCCCCGGGATCACAATTTCAGCAAAAATCTGACTTTTGGCAATTCACTCAAAAATGGTGCCAAACGCTTGAAAATGCTCCCCTGAAAGGTTTGGCGATGGAAACAGAAGGCTTTTTATCACAGGACAAGAAATCAGCCCTCGACAACTTTACCGGTGGAAAAAGATTTTTTTGAAAAAATCCCTAAGCCCCGGGGTCACAATTTCAGCAAAAATCTGACTTTTGGCAATTCACTCAAAAATGGTGCCAAACGCTTGAAAATGCTCCCCTGAAAGGTTTGGCGATGGAAACAGAAGACTTTTTATCACAGGACAAGAAATCAGCCCTCGACAACTTAACCGGCGGAAAATTTTTTTTTTGAAAAAATCCCTAAGCCCCGGGGTCACAATTTCAGCAAAAATCTGACTTTTGGCAATTCACTCAAAAATGGTGCCAAACGCTTGAAAATGCTCCCCTGAAAGGTTTGGCAATGGAAACAGAAGGCTTTTTATCACAGGACAAGAAATCAGCCCTCGACAACTTAACCGGCGGAAAAAGATTTTTTTGAAAAAATCCCTAAGCCCCGGCGTCACAATTTCAGCAAAAATCTGACTTTTGGCAATTCACTCAAAAATGGTGCCAAACGCTTGAAAATGCTCCCCTGAAAGGTTTGGCGATGGAAACAGAAGGCTTTTTATCACAGGACAAGAAATCAGCCCTCGACAACTTTACCGGTGGAAAAAGATTTTTTTGAAAAAATCCCTAAGCCCCGGGGTCACAATTTCAGCAAAAATCTGACTTTTGGCAATTCACTCAAAAATGGTGCCAAACGCTTGAAAATGCTCCCCTGAAAGGTTTGGCGATGGAAACAGAAGACTTTTTATCACAGGACAAGAAATCAGCCCTCGACAACTTAACCGGCGGAAAATTTTTTTTTGGAAAAAATCCCTAAGCCCCAGGGTCACAATTTCAGCAAAAATCTGACTTTTGGCAATTCACTCAAAAATGGTGCCAAACGCTTGAAAATGCTCCCCTGAAAGGTTTGGCAATGGAAACAGAAGGCTTTTTATCACAGGACAAGAAATCAGCCCTCGACAACTTAACCGGCGGAAAAAGATTTTTTTGAAAAAATCCCTAAGCCCCGGCGTCACAATTTCAGCAAAAATCTGACTTTTGGCAATTCACTCAAAAATGGTGCCAAACGCTTGAAAATGCTCCCCTGAAAGGTTTGGCGATGGAAACAGAAGGCTTTTTATCACAGGACAAGAAATCAGCCCTCGACAACTTAACCGGCGGAAAAAGATTTTTTTGAAAAAATCCCTAAGCCCCGGGGTCACAATTTCAGCAAAAATCTGACTTTTGGCAATTCACTCAAAAATGGTGCCAAACGCTTGAAAATGCTCCCCTGAAAGCTTTGGCGATGGAAAAAGAAGGCTTTTATCACAGGAGAAGAAATCAGCCCTCGAAAACTTAACCGGCGGAAATTTTTTTTTTTGAAAAAATCCCTAAGCCCCGGGGTCAGAATTTCAGCAAAAATCTGACTTTTGGCAATTCACTCAAAAATGGTGCCAAACGCTTGAAAATGCTCCCCTGAAAGGTTTGGCGATGGAAACAGAAGGCTTTTTATCACAGGAGAAGAAATCAGCCCTCGACAACTTAACCGGCGGAAATTTTTTTTTTTGAAAAAATCCCAAAGCCCCGGGGTCAGAATTTCAGCAAAAATCTGACTTTTGGCAATTCACTCAAAAATGGTGCCAAATGTTTGAAAATTCTCCCCTGAAAGGTTTGGCGATGGAAACAGAAGACTTTTTATCACAGGACAAGAAATCAGCCCTCGACAACTTAACCGGCGGAAAAAGATTTTTTTGAAAGAATCCCAAAGCCGCGGGGTCACAATTTCAGCAAAAATCTGACTTTTGGCAATTCACTCAAAAATGGTGCCAAACGCTTGAAAATGCTCCCCTGAAAGCTTTGGCGATGGAAAAAGAAGGCTTTTATCACAGGAGAAGAAATCAGCCCTCGAAAACTTAACCGGCGGAAATTTTTTTTTTTGAAAAAAATCCCAAAGCCCCGGGGTCAGAATTTCAGCAAAAATCTGACTTTTGGCAATTCACGCAAAAATGGTGCCAAATGTTTGAAAATTCTCCCCTGAAAGGTTTGGCGATGGAAACAGAAGGCTTTTATCACAGGAGAAGAAATCAGCCCTCGAAAACTTAACCGGCGGAAATTTTTTTTTTTGAAAAAATCCCTAAGCCCCGGGGTCACAATTTCAGCAAAAATCTGACTTTTGGCAATTCACTCAGAAATGGTGCCAAACGCTTGAAAATGCTCCCCTGAAAGGTTTGGCGATGGAAACAGAAGGCTTTTTATCACAGGACAAGAAATCAGCCCTCGACAACTTAACCGGCGGAATTTTTTTTTTGAAAAAATCCCTAAGCCCCGGGGTCACAATTTCAGCAAAAATCTGACTTTTGGCAATTCACTCAAAAATGGTGCCAAATGTTTGAAAATTCTCCCCTGAAAGGTTTGGCGATGGAAACAGAAGGCTTTTATCACAGGAGAAGAAATCAGCCCTCGAAAACTTAACCGGCGGAAATTTTTTTTTTTGAAAAAATCCCTAAGCCCCGGGGTCACAATTTCAGCAAAAATCTGACTTTTGGCAATTCACTCAGAAATGGTGCCAAACGCTTGAAAATGCTCCCCTGAAAGGTTTGGCGATGGAAACAGAAGACTTTTTATCACAGGACAAGAAATCAGCCCTCGACAACTTAACCGGCGGATTTTTTTTTTTGAAAAAATCCCTAAGCCCCGGGGTCACAATTTCAGCAAAAATCTGACTTTTGGCAATTCACTCAAAAATGGTGCCAAACGCTTGAAAATGCTCCCCTGAAAGGTTTGGCGATGGAAACAGAAGGCTTTTTATCAAAGGACAAGAAATCAGCCCTCGACAACTTAACCGGCGGAAAAGATTTTTTTGAAAAAATCCCTAAGCCCCGGGGTCACAATTTCAGGAAAAATCTGACTTTTGGCAATTCACTCAAAAATGGTGCCAAACGCTTGAAAATGCTCCCCTGAAAGGTTTGGCGATGGAAACAGAAGGCTTTTTATCACAGGACAAGAAATCAGCCCTCGACAACTTAACCGGCGGAAAAAGATTTTTTTGAAAAAATCCCTAAGCCCCGGGGTCACAATTTCAGCAAAAATCTGACTTTTGGCAATTCCCTCAAAAATGGTGCCCAACGCTTTAAAATGCTCCCCTGAAAGGTTTGGCGATGGAAACAGAAGGCTTTTTATCACAGGACAAGAAATCAGCCCTCGACAACTTAACCGGCGGAAAAATTTTTTTTTGAAAAAATCCCAAAGCCCCGGGGTCACAATTTCAGCAAAAATCTGACTTTTGGCAATTCACTCAAAAATGGTGCCAAACGCTTGAAAATGCTCCCCTGAAAGGTTTGGCGATGGAAACAGAAGGCTTTTTATCACAGGACAAGAAATCAGCCCTCGACAACTTAACCGGCAGAATTATTTTTTTTTGAAAAAATCCCTAAGCCCCGGGGTCAGAATTTCAGCAAAAATCTGACTTTTGGCAATTCACTCAAAAATGGTGCCAAACGCTTGAAAATGCTCCCCTGAAAGCTTTGGCGATGGAAACAGAAGGCTTTTTATCACAGGAGAAGAAATCAGCCCTCGACAACTTAACCGGTGGAATTTTTTTTTTTTGAAAAAATCCCTAAGCCCCGGGATCACAATTTCAGCAAAAATCTGACTTTTGGCAATTCACTCAAAAATGGTGCCAAACGCTTGAAAATGCTCCCCTGAAAGGTTTGGCGATGGAAACAGAAGGCTTTTTATCACAGGACAAGAAATCAGCCCTCGACAACTTTACCGGTGGAAAAAGATTTTTTTGAAAAAATCCCTAAGCCCCGGGGTCACAATTTCAGCAAAAATCTGACTTTTGGCAATTCACTCAAAAATGGTGCCAAACGCTTGAAAATGCTCCCCTGAAAGGTTTGGCGATGGAAACAGAAGACTTTTTATCACAGGACAAGAAATCAGCCCTCGACAACTTAAAAGGCGGAAAATTTTTTTTTTGAAAAAATCCCTAAGCCCCGGGGTCACAATTTCAGCAAAAATCTGACTTTTGGCAAT
>NW_028149458.1:0-109420 GCF_964270895.1 Podarcis filfolensis
GATTTTTTCAAAAAAAGTTGTTCATACGTAGAGGGCTAAGTCTGTTTCCGATTATAAAAACCCATCTGTTTCCACTGAAAAACCTTTCAGGGGATCGTTTACACCAGCTTGGCGCCATTTTTGAATGAATTGCAGAACGTCAGATTTTTGCTGAAATTGTGACCGCGCGGCTTAGGGATTTTTTCAAAAAAAGTTGTTCAGACATCGAGGGCTAATTCTGTTTTCGATGATAAAAATCCATCTGTTTCCACCGAGAAGCCTTTCAGGGGATCGTTTGCAACAGTTTGGCACCATTTTTGAGTGAATTGCAGAACGTCAGATTTTTGCTGAAATTGTGACCGCGCCGCTTAGGGTTTTTTAAAAAATTTGTTCAGACTTCGAGGGATAATTCTGTTTTCGATGATAAAAACCCATCTGTTTCCACCGAAAAACCTTTCAGGGGATCCTTTACAACAGCATGGCATCATTTTTGAGTGAATTGCAGAACGTCAGATTTTTGCTGAAATTTTGACCGCGCGGCTTAGGGATTTTTTCAAAAAAAGTTGTTCAGACGTCGAGGGCTAATTCTGTTTTCGATGATAAAAACCCATCTGTTTCCACCGAAAAACCTTTCAGGTGATCCTTTGCAACAGCTTGGCACCATTTTTGAGTGAATTGCAGAACGTCAGATTTTTGCTGAAATTGTGACCGCGCAGCTTAGGGTTTTTTAAAAAAATTGTTCAGACGTCGAGGGCTAATTCTGTTTTCGATGATAAAAACCCATCTGTTTCCACCGAAAAACCTTTCAGGGGATCCTTTACAACAGCATGGCATCATTTTTGAGCGAATTGCAGAACGTCAGATTTTTGCTGAAATTGTGACCGCGCGGCTTAGGGATTTTTTCAAAAAAACTTCTTCAGACGTCGAGGGCTAATTCTGTTTCCGATGATAAAAACCCATCTGTTTCCACTGAAAAACCTTTCAGGGGATCGTTTGCAACAGCTTAGCACCATTTTTGAGTGAATTGCAGAACCTCAGATTTTTGCTGGAATTGTGACCGCGCGGCTTAGGGATTCTTTCAAAAAAAGTTGTTCAGACGTCGAGGGCTAATTCTGTTTTCGATGATAAAAACCCATCTGTTTCCACCGAAAAACCTTTCAGGGGATCTTTTGCAACAGCTTGGCACCATTTTTGAGTGAATTGCAGAACGTCAGATTTTTGCTGAAATTGTGACCGCGCGGCTTAGGGATTTTTTCAAAAAAATTTGTACAGACGTCGAGGGCTAAGTCTGTTTTCGATGATAAAAACCCCTGTTTTTCAACCGAAAAACCTTTCAGGGCATCGTTTACAACAGCTTGGCATCATTTTTGAGTGAATTGCAGAACGTCAGATTTTTGCTGAAATTGTGACCGCGCGGCTTAGGGATTTTTCAAAAAAATTTGTTCAGACGTCGAGGGCTAAGTCTGTTTTCGATGATAAAAACCCATCTGTTTCCACCGAAAAACCTTTCAGGGGATCCTTTACAACAGCATGGCATCATTTTTGAGTGAATTGCAGAACGTCAGATTTTTGCAGAAATTGTGACCGCGCGGCTTAGGGATTTTTTCAAAAAAAGTTGCTCAGACGTCGAGGGCTATTTCTGTTTCCGATGATAAGAACCCATGTTTTTCAACCGAAAAACCTTTCAGGGCATCGTTTACAACAGCTTGGCACCATTTTTGAGTGAATTGCAGAACGTCAGATTTTTGCTGAAATTGTGACCGCGCGGCTTAGGGATTTTTTCAAAAAAAGTTGTTCAAACGTCGAGGGCTAATTCTGTTTCAGATGATAAAATCCCATCTGTTTCCACTGAAAAACCTTTCAGGGGATCGTTTGCAACAGCTTGGCATCATTTTTGAGTGAATTGCAGAACGTCAGATTTTTGCTGAAATTGTGACCGCGCGGCTTAGGGATTTTTTCAAAAAAAGTTGTTCAGACGTCGAGGGCTAATTCTGTTTTCGATGATAAAAACCCATCTCTTTCCACCGAAAAACCTTTCAGGGGATCGTTTGCAACAGCTTGGCGACATTTTTGAGTGAATTGCAGAACATCAGATTTTTGCTGAAATTGTGACCGCGCGGCTTAGGGATTTTTTCAAAAAAAGTTGTTCAAACGTCGAGGGCTAATTCTGTTTCCGATGATAAAACCCCATCTGTTTCCACCGAGAAGCCTTTCAGGGGATCGCTTGCAACAGCTTGGCATCATTTTTGAGTGAATTGCAGAACGTCAGATTTTTGCTGAAATTGTGACCGCGCGGCTTAGGGATTTTTTCAAAAAAAGTTGTTCAGACGTCGAGGGGTAATTCTGTTTTCGATGATAAAAACCCATCTGTTTCCACTGAAAAACCTTTCAGGGGATCGTTTGCAACAGCTTGGCATCATTTTTGAGTGAATTGCAGAACGTCAGATTTTGCTGAAATTGTGACCGCGCGGCTTAGGGATTTTTTCAAAAAAAGTTGTTCAGACGTCGAGGGCTATTTCTGTTTCCGATGATAAGAACCCATGTTTTTCCACCGAAAAACCTTTCAGGGCATAGTTTACAACAGCTTGGCACCATTTTTGAGTGAATTGCAGAACGTCAGATTTTTGCTGAAATTGTGACCGCGCGGCTTAGGGTTTTTTAAAAACTGGTTCAGACGTCGAGGGATAATTCTGTTTTCGATGATAAAAACCCATCTGTTTCCACCGAGAAACCTTTCAGGGGATCGTTTGCAACAGCTTGGCATCATTTTTGAGTGAATTGCAGAAAGTCAGATTTTTGCTGAAATTGTGACCGCGCGGCTTAGGGATTTTTTCAAAAAAAGTTGTTCAGACGTCGAGGGCTATTTCTGTTTCCGATGATAAGAACCCATGTTTTTCCACCGAAAAACCTTTCAGGGCATAG
Organism: Podarcis filfolensis; assembly: GCF_964270895.1. Classification (NCBI taxonomy): domain Eukaryota; kingdom Metazoa; phylum Chordata; class Lepidosauria; order Squamata; family Lacertidae; genus Podarcis; species Podarcis filfolensis. Next base: position 2,902 of record NW_028149458.1, read on the forward strand.
TTTACAACAGCTTGGCACCATTTTTGAGTGAATTGCAGAACGTCAGATTTTTGCTGAAATTGTGACCGCGCGGCTTAGGGATTTTTTCAAAAAAAGTTGTTCAGACGTCGAGGGCTAATTCTGTTTTCGATGATAAAAACCCATCTGTTTCCACCGAAAAACCTTTCAGGTGATCCTTTGCAACAGCTTGGCACCATTTTTGAGTGAATTGCAGAACGTCAGATTTTTGCTGAAATTGTGACCGCGCAGCTTAGGGTTTTTTAAAAAAATTGTTCAGACGTCGAGGGCTAATTCTGTTTTCGATGATAAAAACCCATCTGTTTCCACCGAAAAACCTTTCAGGGGATCCTTTACAACAGCATGGCATCATTTTTGAGCGAATTGCAGAACGTCCGATTTTTGCTGAAATTGTGACCGCGCGGCTTAGGGATTTTTTCAAAAAAACTTCTTCAGACGTCGAGGGCTAATTCTGTTTCCGATGATAAAAACCTATCTGTTTCCACTGAAAAACCTTTCAGGGGATCGTTTGCAACAGCTTAGCACCATTTTTGAGTGAATGGCAGAACCTCAGATTTTTGCTGGAATTGTGACCGCGCGGCTTAGGGATTCTTTCAAAAAAAGTTGTTCAGACGTCGAGGGCTAATTCTGTTTTCGATGATAAAAACCCATCTGTTTCCACCGAAAAACCTTTCAGGGGATCTTTTGCAACAGCTTGGCACCATTTTTGAGTGAATTGCAGAACGTCAGATTTTTGCTGAAATTGTGACCGCGCGGCTTAGGGATTATTTCAAAAAAATTTGTACAGACGTCGAGGGCTAAGTCTGTTTTCGATGATAAAAACCCATGTTTTTCAACCGAAAAACCTTTCAGGGCATCGTTTACAACAGCTTGGCATCATTTTTGAGTGAATTGCAGAACGTCAGATTTTTGCTGAAATTGTGACCACGCGGCTTAGGGATTTTTTCAAAAAAAGTTGTTAATACGTAGCGGGCTATTTCTGTTTCCGATGATAATAACCCATCTGTTTCCACCGAAAAACCTTTCAGGGGATCGTTTGCAACAGCTTGGCATCATTTTTGAGTGAATTGCAGAACGTCAGATTTTTGCTGAAATTGTGACCGCGCGGCTTAGGGATTTTTTCAAAAAAAGTTGTTCACACGTCGAGGGCTAAGTCTGCTTCCGATAATAAAAACCCATCTTTTTCAACTGAAAAACCTTTCAGGGGATCGTTTGCAACAGCTTGGCATCATTTTTGAGTGAATTGCAGAACGTCAGATTTTTGCTGAAATTGTGACCGCGCGGCTTAGGGATTTTTTCAGAAAAAATGGTTCAGACGTCGAGGGCTAATTCTGTTTTCGATGATAAAAACCCATCTGTTTCCACCGAAAAACCTTTCAGGGGATCCTTTGCAACAGCTTGGCACCATTTTTGAGTGAATTGCAGAACGTCAGATTTTTGCAGAAATTGTGACCGCGCGGCTTAGGGATTTTTTCAAAAAAAGTTGTTCATACGTAGAGGGCTATTTCTGTTTCCGATGATAAGAACCCATGTTTTTCCACCGAAAAACCTTTCAGGGCATCATTTACAACAGCTTGGCACCATTTTTGAGTGAATTGCAGAACGTCAGATTTTTGCTGAAATTGTGACCGCGCGGCTTAGGGATTTTTTCAAAAAAAGTTGTTCAGACGTCGAGGGCTAAGTCTGCTTCCGATGATAAAAACCCATCTGTTTCCACTGAAAAACCTTTCAGGGGATCGTTTGCAACAGCTTGGCATCATTTTTGAGTGAATTGCAGAACGTCAGATTTTTGCTGAAATTGTGACCGCGCGGCTTAGGGATTTTTTCAAAAAAAGTTGTTCAGACGTCGAGGGCTAAGTCTGCTTCCGATGATAAAAACCCATCTATTTCCACTGAAAAACCTTTCAGGGGATCGTTTGCAACAGCTTGGCATCATTTTTGAGTGAATTGCAGAACGTCAGATTTTTGCTGAAATTGTGACCGCGCGGCTTAGGGATTTTTTCAGAAAAAATGGTTCAGACGTCGAGGGCTAATTCTGTTTTCGATGATAAAAACCCATCTGTTTCCACCGAAAAACCTTTCAGGGGATCCTTTGCAACAGCTTGGCACCATTTTTGAGTGAATTGCAGAACGTCAGATTTTTGCTGAAATTGTGACCGCGCGGCTTAGGGATTTTTTCAAAAAAAGTTGTTCAGACGTCGAGGGCTAATTCTGTTTCCGATGATAAATAGCATCTGTTTCCCCCGAAAAACCTTTCAGGGGATCGCTTGCAACAGCTTGGCACCATTTTTGAGTGAATTGCAGACGTCAGATTTTTGCTGAAATTGTGACCGCGCGGCTTAGGGATTCTTTCAAAAAAAGTTGTTTAGACGTCGTGGGCTAATTCTGTTTTCGATGATAAAAACCCATCTGTTTCCACCTAAAAACCTTTCAGGGGATCTTTTGCAACAGCTTGGCACCATTTTTGAGTGAATTGCAGAACGTCAGATTTTTGCTGAAATTGTGACCGCGCGGCTTAGGGATTTTTTCAAAAAAATTTGTTCAGACGTCGAGGGCTAAGTCTGTTTTCGATGATAAAAACCCATCTGTTTCCACCGAAAAACCTTTCAGGGGATCCTTTACAACAGCATGGCATCATTTTTGAGTGAATTGCAGAACGTCAGATTTTTGCAGAAATTGTGACCGCGCGGCTTAGGGATTTTTTCAAAAAAAGTTGCTCAGACGTCGAGGGCTATTTCTGTTTCCGATGATAAGAACCCATGTTTTTCAACCGAAAAACCTTTCAGGGCATCGTTTACAACAGCTTGGCACCATTTTTGAGTGAATTGCAGAACGTCAGATTTTTGCTGAAATTGTGACCGCGCGGCTTAGGGATTTTTTCAAAAAAAGTTGTTCAAACGTCGAGGGCTAATTCTGTTTCAGATGATAAAATCCCATCTGTTTCCACTGAAAAACCTTTCAGGGGATCGTTTGCAACAGCTTGGCATCATTTTTGAGTGAATTGCAGAACGTCAGATTTTTGCTGAAATTGTGACCGCGCGGCTTAGGGATTTTTTCAAAAAAAGTTGTTCAGACGTCGAGGGCTAATTCTGTTTTCGATGATAAAAACCCATCTCTTTCCACCGAAAAACCTTTCAGGGGATCGTTTGCAACAGCTTGGCGCCATTTTTGAGTGAATTGCAGAACGTCAGATTTTTGCTGAAATTGTGACCGCGCGGCTTAGGGATTTTTTCAAAAAAAGTTGTTCAAACGTCGAGGGCTAATTCTGTTTCCGATGATAAAACCCCATCTGTTTCCACCGAGAAGCCTTTCAGGGGATCGCTTGCAACAGCTTGGCATCATTTTTGAGTGAATTGCAGAACGTCAGATTTTTGCTGAAATTGTGACCGCGCGGCTTAGGGATTTTTTCAAAAAAAGTTGTTCAGACGTCGATGGGTAATTCTGTTTTCGATGATAAAAACCCATCTGTTTCCACTGAAAAACCTTTCAGGGGATCGTTTGCAACAGCTTGGCATCATTTTTGAGTGAATTGCAGAACGTCAGATTTTGCTGAAATTGTGACCGCGCGGCTTAGGGATTTTTTCAGAAAAAATGGTTCAGACGTCGAGGGCTAATTCTGTTTTCGATGATAAAAACCCATCTGTTTCCACCGAAAAACCTTTCAGGGGATCCTTTGCAACAGCTTGGCACCATTTTTGAGTGAATTGCAGAACGTCAGATTTTTGCTGAAATTGTGACCGCGCGGCTTAGGGATTTTTTCAAAAAAAGTTGTTCAGACGTCGAGGGCTAATTCTGTTTCCGATGATAAATAGCATCTGTTTCCCCCGAAAAACCTTTCAGGGGATCGCTTGCAACAGCTTGGCACCATTTTTGAGTGAATTGCAGACGTCAGATTTTTGCTGAAATTGTGACCGCGCGGCTTAGGGATTCTTTCAAAAAAAGTTGTTTAGACGTCGTGGGCTAATTCTGTTTTCGATGATAAAAACCCATCTGTTTCCACCTAAAAACCTTTCAGGGGATCTTTTGCAACAGCTTGGCACCATTTTTGAGTGAATTGCAGAACGTCAGATTTTTGCTGAAATTGTGACCGCGCGGCTTAGGGATTTTTTCAAAAAAATTTGTTCAGACGTCGAGGGCTAAGTCTGTTTTCGATGATAAAAACCCATCTGTTTCCACCGAAAAACCTTTCAGGGGATCCTTTACAACAGCATGGCATCATTTTTGAGTGAATTGCAGAACGTCAGATTTTTGCAGAAATTGTGACCGCGCGGCTTAGGGATTTTTTCAAAAAAAGTTGCTCAGACGTCGAGGGCTATTTCTGTTTCCGATGATAAGAACCCATGTTTTTCAACCGAAAAACCTTTCAGGGCATCGTTTACAACAGCTTGGCACCATTTTTGAGTGAATTGCAGAACGTCAGATTTTTGCTGAAATTGTGACCGCGCGGCTTAGGGATTTTTTCAGAAAAAATGGTTCAGACGTCGGGGGCTAATTCTGTTTTCGATGATAAAAACCCATCTCTTTCCACCGAAAAACCTTTCAGGGGATCCTTTGCAACAGCTTGGCACCATTTTTGAGTGAATTGCAGAACGTCAGATTTTTGCTGAAATTGTGACCGCGCGGCTTAGGGATTTTTTCAAAAAAAGTTGTTCATACGTAGAGGGCTATTTCTGTTTCCGATGATAAGAACCCATGTTTTTCCACCGAAAAACCTTTCAGGGCATCGTTTACAACAGCTTGGCACCATTTTTGAGTGAATTGCAGAACGTCAGATTTTTGCTGAAATTGTGACCGCGCGGCTTAGGGATTTTTTCAAAAAAAGTTGTTCAGATGTCGAGGGCTAATTCTGTTTTCGATGATAAAAACCCATCTCTTTCCACCGAAAAACCTTTCAGGGGATCGTTTGCAACAGCTTGGCGCCATTTTTGAGTGAATTGAAGAACGTCAGATTTTTGCTGAAATTGTGAACGCGCGGCTTAGGGATTTTTTCAAAAAAAGTTGTTCAAACGTCGAGGGCTAATTCTGTTTCCGATGATAAAACCCCATCTGTTTCCCCTGAAAAACCTTTCAGGGGATCGTTTGCAACAGCTTGGCATCATTTTTGAGTGAATTGCAGAACGTCAGATTTTTGCTGAAATTGTGACCGCGCGGCTTAGGGATTTTTTCAGAAAAAATGGTTCAGACGTCGAGGGCTAATTCTGTTTTCGATGATAAAAACACATCTGTTTCCACCGAAAAACCTTTCAGGGGATCGTTTGCAACAGCTTGGCGCCATTTTTGAGTGAATTGCAGAACGTCAGATTTTTGCTGAAATTGTGAACGCGCGGCTTAGGGATTTTTTCAAAAAAAGTTGTTCAGACGTCGAGGGGTAATTCTGTTTTCGATGATAAAAACCCATCTGTTTCCACTGAAAAACCTTTCAGGGGATCGTTTGCAACAGCTTGGCATCATTTTTGAGTGAATTGCAGAACGTCAGATTTTTGCTGAAATTGTGACCGCGCGGCTTAGGGATTTTTTCAAAAATAGTTGTTCAGACGTCGAGGGCTAAGTCTGCTTCCGATGATAAAAACCCATCTGTTTCCACTGAAAAACCTTTCAGGGGATCGTTTGCAACAGCTTGGCACCATTTTTGAGTGAATTGCAGAACGTCAGATTTTTGCTGAAATTGTGACCGCGCGGTTTAGGGATTTTTTCAAAAAAAGTTGTTCATAAGTAGAGTGTTATTTCTGTTTCCGATGATAAGAACCCATGTTTTTCCACTGAAAAACCGTTCAGGGCATCGTTTACAACAGCTTGGCACCATTTTTGAGTGAATTGCAGAACGTCAGATTTTTGCTGAAATTGTGAACGCGCGGCTTAGGGATTTTTTCAAAAAAAGTTGTTCAGACGTCGAGGGCTAAGTCTGTTTCCGATGATAAAAACCCATCTGTTTCCACCGAAAAACCTTTCAGGGGATCCTTTGCAACAGCTTGGCACCATTTTTGAGTGAATTGCAGAACGTCAGATTTTTGCAGAAATTGTGACCGCGCGGTTTAGGGATTTTTTCAAAAAAAGTTGTTCATAAGTAGAGTGTTATTTCTGTTTCCGATGATAAGAACCCATGTTTTTCCACCGAAAAACCTTTAAGGGCATCGTTTACAACAGCTTGGCACCATTTTTGAGTGAATTGCAGAACGTCAGATTTTTGCTGAAATTGTGACCGCGCGGCTTAGGGATTTTTTCAGAAAAAATGGTTCAGACGTCGAGGGCTAATTCTGTTTTCGATGATAAAAACCCATCTGTTTCCACCGAAAAACCTTTCAGGGGATCGTTTGCAACAGCTTGGCGCCATTTTTGAGTGAATTGCAGAACGTCAGATTTTTGCTGAAATTGTGAACGCGCGGCTTAGGGATTTTTTCAAAAAAAGTTGTTCAGACGTCGAGGGGTAATTCTGTTTTCGATGATAAAAACCCATCTGTTTCCACTGAAAAACCTTTCAGGGGATCGTTTGCAACAGCTTGGCATCATTTTTGAGTGAATTGCAGAACGTCAGATTTTTGCTGAAATTGTGACCGCGCGGCTTAGGGATTTTTTCAAAAATAGTTGTTCAGACGTCGAGGGCTAAGTCTGCTTCCGATGATAAAAACCCATCTGTTTCCACTGAAAAACCTTTCAGGGGATCGTTTGCAACAGCTTGGCACCATTTTTGAGTGAATTGCAGAACGTCAGATTTTTGCTGAAATTGTGACCGCGCGGTTTAGGGATTTTTTCAAAAAAAGTTGTTCATAAGTAGAGTGTTATTTCTGTTTCCGATGATAAGAACCCATGTTTTTCCACTGAAAAACCGTTCAGGGCATCGTTTACAACAGCTTGGCACCATTTTTGAGTGAATTGCAGAACGTCAGATTTTTGCTGAAATTGTGAACGCGCGGCTTAGGGATTTTTTCAAAAAAAGTTGTTCAGACGTCGAGGGCTAAGTCTGTTTCCGATGATAAAAACCCATCTGTTTCCACCGAAAAACCTTTCAGGGGATCCTTTGCAACAGCTTGGCACCATTTTTGAGTGAATTGCAGAACGTCAGATTTTTGCAGAAATTGTGACCGCGCGGTTTAGGGATTTTTTCAAAAAAAGTTGTTCATAAGTAGAGTGTTATTTCTGTTTCCGATGATAAGAACCCATGTTTTTCCACCGAAAAACCTTTAAGGGCATCGTTTACAACAGCTTGGCACCATTTTTGAGTGAATTGCAGAACGTCAGATTTTTGCAGAAATTGTGACCGCGCGGTTTAGGGATTTTTTCAAAAAAAGTTGTTCATAAGTAGAGTGTTATTTCTGTTTCCGATGATAAGAACCCATGTTTTTCCACCGAAAAACCTTTCAGGGCATCGTTTACAACAGCTTGGCACCATTTTTGAGTGAATTGCAGAACGTCAGATTTTTGCTGAAATTGTGAACGCGCGGCTTAGGGATTTTTTCAAAAAAAGTTGTTCAGACGTCGAGGGCTAAGTCTGTTTCCGATGATAAAAACCCATCTGTTTCCATCGAAAAACCTTTCAGGGGATCCTTTGCAACAGCTTGGCACCATTTTTGAGTGAATTGCAGAACGTCAGATTTTTGCAGAAATTGTGACCGCGCGGTTTAGGGATTTTTTCAAAAAAAGTTGTTCATAAGCAGAGTGTTATTTCTGTTTCCGATGATAAGAACCCATGTTTTTCCACCGAAAAACCTTTCAGGGCATCGTTTACAACAGCTTGGCACCGTTTTTGAGTGAATTGCAGAACGTCAGATTTTTGCTGAAATTGTGAACGCGCGGCTTAGGTATTTTTTCAAAAAAAGTTTTTCAAACGTCGAGGGCTAATTCTGTTTTCGATGATAAAAACCCATCTCTTTCCACCGTAAAACCTTTCAGGGGATCGTTTGCAACAGCTTGGCGCCATTTTTGAGTGAATTGCAGAACGTCAGATTTTTGCTGAAATTGTGAACGCGCGGCTTAGGGATTTTTTCAAAAAAAGTTGTTCAAACGTCGAGGGCTAATTCTGTTTCCGATGATAAAACCCCATCTGTTTCCACTGAAAAACCTTTCAGGGGATCGTTTGCAACAGCTTGGCATCATTTTTGAGTGAATTGCAGAACGTCAGATTTTTGCTGAAATTGTGACCGCGCGGCTTAGGGATTTTTTCAGAAAAAATGGTTCAGACGTCGAGGGCTAATTCTGTTTTCGATGATAAAAACCCATCTGTTTCCACCGAAAAACCTTTCAGGGGATCGTTTGCAACAGCTTGGCGCCATTTTTGAGTGAATTGCAGAACGTCAGATTTTTGCTGAAATTGTGAACGCGCGGCTTAGGGATTTTTTCAAAAAAAGTTGTTCAGACGTCGAGGGCTAAGTCTGTTTCCGATGATAAAAACCCATCTCTTTCCACCGAAAAACCTTTCAGGGGATCGTTTGCAACAGCTTGGCGCCATTTTTGAGTGAATTGCAGAACGTCAGATTTTTGCTGAAATTGTGAACGCGCGGCTTAGGGATTTTTTCAAAAAAAGTTGTTCATAAGTAGAGTGTTATTTCTGTTTCCGATGATAAGAACCCATGTTTTTCCACCGAAAAACCTTTAAGGGCATCGTTTACAACAGCTTGGCACCATTTTTGAGTGAATTGCAGAACGTCAGATTTTTGCAGAAATTGTGACCGCGCGGTTTAGGGATTTTTTCAAAAAAAGTTGTTCATAAGTAGAGTGTTATTTCTGTTTCCGATGATAAGAACCCATGTTTTTCCACCGAAAAACCTTTCAGGGCATCGTTTACAACAGCTTGGCACCATTTTTGAGTGAATTGCAGAACGTCAGATTTTTGCTGAAATTGTGAACGCGCGGCTTAGGGATTTTTTCAAAAAAAGTTGTTCAGACGTCGAGGGCTAAGTCTGTTTCCGATGATAAAAACCCATCTGTTTCCACCGAAAAACCTTTCAGGTGATCCTTTGCAACAGCTTGGCACCATTTTTGAGTGAATTGCAGAACGTCAGATTTTTGCAGAAATTGTGACCGCGCGGTTTAGGGATTTTTTCAAAAAAAGTTGTTCATAAGCAGAGTGTTATTTCTGTTTCCGATGATAAGAACCCATGTTTTTCCACCGAAAAACCTTTCAGGGCATCGTTTACAACAGCTTGGCACCGTTTTTGAGTGAATTGCAGAACGTCAGATTTTTGCTGAAATTGTGAACGCGCGGCTTAGGGATTTTTTCAAAAAAAGTTTTTCAAACGTCGAGGGCTAATTCTGTTTTCGATGATAAAAACCCATCTCTTTCCACCGAAAAACCTTTCAGGGGATCGTTTGCAACAGCTTGGCGCCATTTTTGAGTGAATTGCAGAACGTCAGATTTTTGCTGAAATTGTGAACGCGCGGCTTAGGGATTTTTTCAAAAAAAGTTGTTCAAACGTCGAGGGCTAATTCTGTTTCCGATGATAAAACCCCATCTGTTTCCACTGAAAAACCTTTCAGGGGATCGTTTGCAACAGCTTGGCATCATTTTTGAGTGAATTGCAGAACGTCAGATTTTTGCTGAAATTGTGACCGCGCGGCTTAGGGATTTTTTCAGAAAAAATGGTTCAGACGTCGAGGGCTAATTCTGTTTTCGATGATAAAAACCCATCTGTTTCCACCGAAAAACCTTTCAGGGGATCGTTTGCAACAGCTTGGCGCCATTTTTGAGTGAATTGCAGAACGTCAGATTTTTGCTGAAATTGTGAACGCGCGGCTTAGGGATTTTTTCAAAAAAAGTTGTTCAGACGTCGAGGGCTAAGTCTGTTTCCGATGATAAAAACCCATCTCTTTCCACCGAAAAACCTTTCAGGGGATCGTTTGCAACAGCTTGGCGCCATTTTTGAGTGAATTGCAGAACGTCAGATTTTTGCTGAAATTGTGAACGCGCGGCTTAGGGATTTTTTCAAAAAAAGTTGTTCAAACGTCGAGGGCTAATTCTGTTTCCGATGATAAAACCCCATCTGTTTCCACTGAAAAACCTTTCAGGGGATCGTTTGCAACAGCTTGGCATCATTTTTGAGTGAATTGCAGAACGTCAGATTTTTGCTGAAATTGTGACCGCGCGGCTTAGGGATTTTTTCAAAAAAAGTTGTTCATACGTAGCGGGCTATTTCTGTTTTCGATGATAATAACCCATCTTTTTCCACCGAAAAACCTTTCAGGGGATCGTTTACAACAGCTTGGCACCATTTTTGAGTGAATTGCAGAACGTCCGGTTTTTGCTGAAATTGTGAACGCGCGGCTTAGGGATTTTTTCAAAAAAAGTTGTTCAGACGTCGAGGGCTAAGTCTGTTTCCGATGATAAAAACCCATCTGTTTCCACCGAAAAACCTTTCAGGGGATCCTTTGCAACAGCTTGGCACCATTTTTGAGTGAATTGCAGAACGTCAGATTTTTGCAGAAATTGTGACCGCGCGGTTTAGGGATTTTTTCAAAAAAAGTTGTTCATAAGTAGAGTGTTATTTCTGTTTCCGATGATAAGAACCCATGTTTTTCCACCGAAAAACCTTTCAGGGCATCGTTTACAACAGCTTGGCACCATTTTTGAGTGAATTGCAGAACGTCAGATTTTTGCTGAAATTGTGAACGCGCGGCTTAGGGATTTTTTCAAAAAAAGTTGTTCAGACGTCGAGGGCTAATTCTGTTTTCGATGATAAAAACCCATCTCTTTCCACCGAAAAACCTTTCAGGGGATCCTTTGCAACAGCTTGGCATCATTTTTGAGTGAATTGCAGAACGTCAGATTTTTGCTGAAATTGTGACCGCGCGGCTTAGGGATTTTTTCAAAAAAAGTTGTTCATACGTAGCGGGCTATTTCTGTTTTCGATGATAATAACCCATCTGTTTCCACCGAAAAACCTTTCAGGGGATCGTTTACAACAGCTTGGCACCATTTTTGAGTGAATTGCAGAACGTCAGATTTTTTCTGAAATTGTGACCGCGCGGCTTAGGGATTTTTTCAAAAAAAGTTGTTCAAACGTCGAGGGCTAATACTGTTTCCGATGATAAAAACCCATCTGTTTCCACCGAAAAACCTTTCAGGGGATCGTTTGCAACAGCTTGGCACCATTTTTGAGTGAATTGCAGAACGTCAGATTTTTGCTGAAATTGTGACCGCGCGGCTTAGGGATTTTTTCAAAACAAGTTGTTCAGACGTCGAGGGCTGATTCTGTTTTCGATGATAAAAACCCATCTGTTTGCACCGAAAAACCTTTCAGGGGATCCTTTGCAACAGCTTGGCACCATTTTTGAGTGAATTGCAGAAGGTAAGATTTTTGCTGAAATTGTGACCGCGCGGCTTAGGGATTTTTTCAAAAAAAGTTGTTCATACGTAGAGGGCTAATTCTGTTTTTGATGATAAAAACCCATCTGTTTCCACTGAAAAACCTTTCAGAGGATCGTTTGCAACAGCTTGGCGCCATTTTTGAGTGAATTGCAGAACGTCAGATTTTTGCTGAAATTGTGACCGCGCGGCTTAGGGATTTTTTCAAAAAAAGTTGTTCAGACGTCAAACGGCTAGTTCTGTTTCTGATGATAAAAACCCATCTGTTTCCACCGAAAAACCTTTCAGGGGATCCTTTGCAACAGCTTGGCGCCATTTTTGAGTGAATTGCAGAACGTCAGATTTTTGCTGAAATTGTGACCGCGCGGATCAGGGATTTTTTCAAAAAAAGTTGTTCAGACGTCGAGGGCTAAGTCTGTTTCCGATGATAAAAACCCATCTGTTTCCACTGAAAAACCTTTCAGGGGATCGTTTGCAACAGCTTGGCACCATTTTTGAGTGAATTGCAGAACGTCAGATTTTTGCTGAAATTGTGACCGCGCGGCTTAGGGATTTTTTCAAAAAAAGTTGTTCAAACGTCGAGGGCTAATTCTGTTTCCGATGATAAATAGCATCTGTTTCCCCCGAAAAAACTTTCAGGGGATCGCTTGCAACAGCTTGGCACCATTTTTGAGTGAATTGCAGAACGTCAGATTTTTGCTGAAATTGTGACCGTGTGGCTTAGGGATTTTTTAAAAAATTTGTTCAGACGTCGAGGGCGAATTCTGTTTTCGATGATAAAAACCCATCTGTTTCCACCGAGAAACCTTTCAGGGGATCGTTTGCAACAGCTTGGCATCATTTTTTTTTTTTTTTCCAATATACTTTTTATTAGTTTACAGCAAAAATCATATATTTCTAGCCGAATTTTCACAAATTATACTTTTGAGACTTCCTTCGATTTTTCTGGTAATCATCCATATATACTCCTAACTATAACGCATTTCCTTTTTTGCATTGTCTTTTAACTTTCACCTTTACCAATATATATTTTCCCAAACAATACATCTTAACCTTTACAGTGCTTCTTGAAACCCCACTAGCGTTGTTTGTGAATCACATAGATTTTTCAGATAATCTACAAAATTCCCCCAGTGTTCGATGAACTTTCGATTTTTATAGTATCTTATTTTTCCAGTCAGTTTATCTAGCTCCGCATAGTCTATTAGTTTCGTTCTCCACTCTTGAATTGTCGGCGTTTCTTCCTGTTTCCACTTCTGGGCTAGTAAGATTCTTGCTGCCGTAACTGCATACTGGAATAGCTTACAGTCTTTCCTTCTTATCTCTTTTCCTGTGATACCTAAAAGAAAAGCTTCTGGTTTCTTGACAAAAGTATATTTTAACTTTTTTTTAGTTCGTTATATATCCCTTCCCAGAAGTTCTTAACTTTCTTGCATTCCCACCACATGTGATAAAATGTTCCCTCCCTTTCTTTGCATTTCCAACACTTATTGTCCATTTTATACATTTTAGCTAACTTGACAGGTGTGATATACCACCTATAGAACATTTTCATCACATTTTCCTTCAATCCCATGCATGCAGTGAATTTTAAATTTTCTTTCCATAATTTCTCCCAATCATCAAATTGGATATTATATCCGAAATCTCTAGCCCAGTGTATCATTACTGATTTAACTTCTTCGTCCTTCGTGCACCATTCCAGCAATATCTTGTACATTTTTGACAAAATCTTATTATCACTGTTAATTATATCCATATGAAACCTAGAGTCTTTTTCTATAAACCCCTTTTCCTTTGCATCTTTCTTAAACATTTCATTTACCTGGAAGTAGTGTAACCAATCATATACATAGTCCTTAACTTGTTCATATGGTTTTAGTTTCCATTTTCCTCCTTCCTTCATTACCAAATCTCCGTATGTAGCCCAATTGCCTCTCATGTTCACTTTCTTTATACTCATAGCCTCCAACGGAGATAACCAATGTGGAACCCTTGGTTCTAAGAGGCTTTTGTACCTGTCCCATACTTCTATTAACGAATTTCTGAAGACGTGGTTTCCAAAGCCTTTGTGAACCTTTTTCTTATCCCTCCATAAATAAGTGTGCCACCCGAACCTGTTGTCGAAACCTTCAAGATCTAATAATTCCTTATTTTCAAGCTTAATCCAATCTTTTAGCCAGCAAATACATGCTGCCTCATAATATAGTTTCAAATCTGGCAGGGCGAAGCCTCCTCTCTCTTTCGCATCCGTAAGTAATTTATATTTTATTCTTGGCTTCTTGCCCTGAGCTTGGCATCGTTTTTGAGTGAATTGCAGAACGTCAGATTTTTGCTGAAATTGTGACCGCGCGGCTTAGGGATTTTTTCAAAAAAAGTTGTTCATACGTAGCGGGCTATTTCTGTTTTCGATGATAATAACCCATCTGTTTCCACCGAAAAACCTTTCAGGGGATCGTTTACAACAGCTTGGCACCATTTTTGAGTGAATTGCAGAACGTCAGATTTTTTCTGAAATTGTGACCGCGCGGCTTAGGGATTTTTTCAAAACAAGTTGTTCAAACGTCGAGGGCTAATACTGTTTCCGATGATAAAAACCCATCTGTTTCCACTGAAAAACCTTTCAGGGGATCGTTTGCAACAGCTTGGCATCATTTTTGAGTGAATTGCAGAACGTCAGATTTTTGCTGAAATTGTGACCGCGCGGCTTAGGGATTTTTTCAGAAAAAATGGTTCAGACGTTGAGGGCTAATTCTGTTTTCGATGATAAAAACCCATCTGTTTCCACCGAGAAACCTTTCAGGGGATCGTTTGCAACAGCTTGGCACCATTTTTGAGTGAATTGCAGAACGTCAGATTTTTGCTGAAATTGTGACCGCGCGGCTTAGGGATTTTTTCAAAACAAGTTGTTCAGACGTCGAGGGCTGATTCTGTTTTCGATGATAAAAACCCATCTGTTTGCACCGAAAAACCTTTCAGGGGATCCTTTGCAACAGCTTGGCACCATTTTTGAGTGAATTGCAGAAGGTAAGATTTTTGCTGAAATTGTGACCGCGCGGCTTAGGGATTTTTTCAAAAAAAGTTGTTCATACGTAGAGGGCTAATTCTGTTTTTGATGATAAAAACCCATCTGTTTCCACTGAAAAACCTTTCAGGGGATCGTTTGCAACAGCTTGGCGCCATTTTTGAGTGAATTGCAGAACGTCAGATTTTTGCTGAAATTGTGACCGCGCGGCTTAGGGATTTTTTCAAAAAAAGTTGTTCAGACGTCAAACGGCTAGTTCTGTTTCTGATGATAAAAACCCATCTGTTTCCACCGAAAAACCTTTCAGGGGATCCTTTGCAACAGCTTGGCGCCATTTTTGAGTGAATTGCAGAACGTCAGATTTTTGCTGAAATTGTGACCGCGCGGATCAGGGATTTTTTCAAAAAAAGTTGTTCAGACGTCGAGGGCTAAGTCTGTTTCCGATGATAAAAACCCATCTGTTTCCACTGAAAAACCTTTCAGGGGATCGTTTGCAACAGCTTGGCACCATTTTTGAGTGAATTGCAGAACGTCAGATTTTTGCTGAAATTGTGACCGCGCGGCTTAGGGATTTTTTCAAAAAAAGTTGTTCAAACGTCGAGGGCTAATTCTGTTTCCGATGATAAAGAGCATCTGTTTCCCCCGAAAAAACTTTCAGGGGATCGCTTGCAACAGCTTGGCACCATTTTTGAGTGAATTGCAGAACGTCAGATTTTTGCTGAAATTGTGACCGCGCGGCTTAGGGATTTTTTCAAAAAAAAGTTGTTCAAACGTAGAGGGCTATTTCTGTTTCCGATGATAAGAACCCATGTTTTTCCACCGAAAAACCTTTCAGGGCATCGTTTACAGCAGCTTGGCATCATTTTTGAGTGAACTGCAGAACGTCAGATTTTTGCTGAAATTGTGACCGCGCGGCTTAGGGCTTTTTCAAAAAAAGTTGTTCAGACGTCGAGGGCTAATTCTGTTTTTGATGATAAAAACCCATCTGTTTCCACCGAAAAACCTTTCAGGAGATCCTTTGCAACAGCTTGGCACCATTTTTGAGTGAATTGCAGAACGTCAGATTTTTGCAGAAATTGTGACCGCGCGGCTTAGGGATTTTTTCAGAAAAAATGGTTCAGACGTCGAGGGCTAATTCTGTTTTCGATGATAAAAACCCATCTGTTTCCACTGAAAAACCTTTCAGGGGATCGTTTGCAACAGCTTGGCATCATTTTTGAGTGAATTGCAGAACGTCAGATTTTTGCTGAAATTGTGACCGCGCGGCTTAGGGATTTTTTCAAAAAAAGTTGTTCAGACGTCGAGGGCTAATTCTGTTTTCGATGATAAAAACCCATCTCTTTCCACCGAAAAACCTTTCAGGGGATCGTTTGCAACAGCTTGGCGCCATTTTTGAGTGAATTGCAGAACGTCAGATTTTTGCTGAAATTGTGAACGCGCGGCTTAGGGATTTTTTCAAAAAAAGTTTTTCAAACGTCGAGGGCTAATTCTGTTTCCGATGATAAAACCCCATCTGTTTCCACCGAGAAGCCTTTCAGGGGATCGTTTGCAACAGCTTGGCATCATTTTTGAGTGAATTGCAGAACGTCAGATTTTTGCTGAAATTGTGACCGCGCGGCTTAGGGATTTTTTCAAAAAAAGTTGTTCAGACGTCGAGGGCTATGTCTGCTTCCGATGATAAAAACCCATCAGTTTCCACTGAAAAACCTTTCAGGGGAGCGTTTGCAACAGCTTGGCATCATTTTTGAGTGAATTGCAGAACGTCAGATTTTTGCTGAAATTGTGACCGCGCGGCTTAGGGATTTTTTCAGAAAAAATGGTTCAGACGTCGAGGGCTAATTCTGTTTTCGATGATAAAAACCCATCTGTTTCCACCGAAAAACCTTTCAGGGGATCCTTTGCAACAGCTTGGCACCATTTTTGAGTGAATTGCAGAACGTCAGATTTTTGCAGAAATTGTGACCGCGCGGCTTAGGGATTTTTTCAAAAAAAGTTGTTCATACGTAGAGGGCTATTTCTGTTTCCGATGATAAGAACCCATGTTTTTCCACCGAAAAACCTTTCAGGGCATCGTTTACAACAGCTTGGCACCATTTTTGAGTGAATTGCAGAACGTCAGATTTTTGCTGAAATTGTGACCGCGCGGCTTAGGGATTTTTTCAAAAAAAGTTGTTCAGACGTCGAGGGCTAAGTCTGTTTCCGATGATAAAAACCCATCTGTTTGCACCGAAAAACGTTTCAGGGGATCGTTTGCAACAGCTTGGCATCATTTTTGAGTGAATTGCAGAACGTCAGATTTTTCCTGAAATTGTGACCGCGCGGCTTAGGGATTTTTTCAGAAAAAATGGTTCAGACGTCGAGGGCTAATTCTGTTTTCGATGATAAAAACCCATCTGTTTCCACCGAAAAACCTTTCAGGGGATCCTTTGCAACAGCTTGGCACCATTTTTGAGTGAATTGCAGAACGTCAGATTTTTGCAGAAATTGTGACCGCGCGGCTTAGGGATTTTTTCAAAAAAATGTTGTTCAAACGTAGAGGGCTATTTCTGTTTCCGATGATAAGAACCCATGTTTTTCCACCGAAAAACCTTTCAGGGCATCGTTTACAACAGCTTGGCACCATTTTTGAGTGAATTGCAGAACGTCAGATTTTTGCTGAAATTGTGACCGCGCGGCTTAGGGCTTTTTCAAAAAAAGTTGTTCAGACGTCGAGGGCTAATTCTGTTTTTGATGATAAAAAACCATCTGTTTGCACCGAAAAACCTTTCAGGGGATCGTTTGCAACAGCTTGGCATCATTTTTGAGTGAATTGCAGAACGTCAGATTTTTGCTGAAATTGTGACCGCGCGGCTTAGGGATTTTTTCAGAATAAATGGTTCAGACGTCGAGGGCTAATTCTGTTTTCGATGATAAAAACCCATCTGTTTCCACTGAAAAACCTTTCAGGGGATCGTTTGCAACAGCTTGGCATCATTTTTGAGTGAATTGCAGAACGTCAGATTTTTGCTGAAATTGTGACCGCGCGGCTTAGGGATTTTTTCAAAAAAAGTTGTTCAGACGTCGAGGGCTAATTCTGTTTCCGATGATAAAACCCCATCTGTTTCCACCGAGAAGCCTTTCAGGGGATCGTTTGCAACAGCTTGGCATCATTTTTGAGTGAATTGCAGAACGTCAGATTTTTGCTGAAATTGTGACCGCGCGGCTTAGGGATTTTTTCAAAAAAAGTTGTTCAGACGTCGAGGGCTAAGTCTGCTTCCGATGATAAAAACCCATCTGTTTCCACTGAAAAACCTTTCAGGGGAGCGTTTGCAACAGCTTGGCATCATTTTTGAGTGAATTGCAGAACGTCAGATTTTTCCTGAAATTGTGACCGCGCGGCTTAGGGATTTTTTCAGAAAAAATGGTTCAGACGTCGAGGGCTAATTCTGTTTTCGATGATAAAAACCCATCTGTTTCCACCGAAAAACCTTTCAGGGGATCCTTTGCAACAGCTTGGCACCATTTTTGAGTGAATTGCCGAACGTCAGATTTTTGCAGAAATTGTGACCGCGCGGCTTAGGGATTTTTTCAAAAAAAGTTGTTCATACGTAGAGGGCTATTTCTGTTTCCGATGATAAGAACCCATCTGTTTCCACCGAAAAACCTTTCAGGGCATCGTTTACAACAGCTTGGCACCATTTTTGAGTGAATTGCAGAACGTCAGATTTTTGCTGAAATTGTGACCGCGCGGCTTAGGGATTTTTTCAAAAAAAGTTGTTCAGACGTCGAGGGCTAATTCTGTTTTCGATGATAAAAACCCATCTCTTTCCACCGAAAAACCTTTCAGGGGATCGTTTGCAACAGCTTGGCGCCATTTTTGAGTGAATTGCAGAACGTCAGATTTTTGCTGAAATTGTGAACGCGCGGCTTAGGGATTTTTTCAAAAAAAGTTGTTCAAACGTCGAGGGCTAAGTCTGCTTCCGATGATAAAACCCCATCTGTTTCCACCGAGAAGCCTTTCAGGGGATCGTTTGCAACAGCTTGGCATCATTTTTGAGTGAATTGCAGAACGTCAGATTTTTGCTGAAATTGTGACCGCGCGGCTTAGGGATTTTTTCAAAAATAGTTGTTCAGACGTCGAGGGCTAAGTCTGCTTCCGATGATAAAAACCCATCTGTTTCCACTGAAAAACCTTTCAGGGGATCGTTTGCAACAGCTTGGCATCATTTTTGAGTGAATTGCAGAACGTCAGATTTTTGCTGAAATTGTGACCGCGCGCCTTAGGGATTTTTTCAGAAAAAATGGTTCAGACGTCGAGGGCTAATTCTGTTTTCGATGATAAAAACCCATCTGTTTCCACCGAAAAACCTTTCAGGGGATCCTTTGCAACAGCTTGGCACCATTTTTGAGTGAATTGCAGAACGTCAGATTTTTGCAGAAATTGTGACCGCGCGGCTTAGGGATTTTTTCAAAAAAAAGTTGTTCAAACGTAGAGGGCTATTTCTGTTTCCGATGATAAGAACCCATGTTTTTCCACCGAAAAACCTTTCAGGGCATCGTTTACAGCAGCTTGGCACCATTTTTGAGTGAATTGCAGAACGTCAGATTTTTGCTGAAATTGTGACCGCGCGGCTTAGGGCTTTTTCAAAAAAAGTTGTTCAGACGTCGAGGGCTAATTCTGTTTTTGATGATAAAAACCCATCTGTTTGCACCGAAAAACCTTTCAGGGGATCGTATGCAACAGCTTGGCATCATTTTTGAGTGAATTGCAGAACGTCAGATTTTTGCTGAAATTGTGACCGCGCGGCTTAGGGATTTTTTCAAAAAAAGTTGTTCAGACGTCGAGGGCTAATTCTGTTTTCGATGATAAAAACCCATCTGTTTCCACTGAAAAACCTTTCAGGGGATCGTTTGCAACAGCTTGGCATCATTTTTGAGTGAATTGCAGAACGTCAGATTTTTGCTGAAATTGTGACCGCGCGGCTTAGGGATTTTTTCAAAAAAAGTTTTTCAAACGTCGAGGGCTAATTCTGTTTCCGATGATAAAACCCCATCTGTTTCCACCGAGAAGCCTTTCAGGGGATCGTTTGCAACAGCTTGGCATCATTTTTGAGTGAATTGCAGAACGTCAGATTTTTGCTGAAATTGTGACCGCGCGGCTTAGGGATTTTTTCAAAAAAAGTTGTTCAGACGTCGAGGGCTAAGTCTGCTTCCGATGATAAAAACCCATCTGTTTCCACTGAAAAACCTTTCAGGGGAGCGTTTGCAACAGCTTGGCATCATTTTTGAGTGAATTGCAGAACGTCAGATTTTTGCTGAAATTGTGACCGCGCGGCTTAGGGATTTTTTCAGAAAAAATGGTTCAGACGTCGAGGGCTAATTCTGTTTTCGATGATAAAAACCCATCTGTTTCCACCGAAAAACCTTTCAGGGGATCCTTTGCAACAGCTTGGCACCATTTTTGAGTGAATTGCAGAACGTCAGATTTTTGCAGAAATTGTGACCGCGCGGCTTAGGGATTTTTTCAAAAGAAAGTTGTTCAAACGTAGAGGGCTATTTCTGTTTCCGATGATAAGAACCCATGTTTTTCCACCGAAAAACCTTTCAGGGCATCGTTTACAACAGCTTGGCACCATTTTTGAGTGAATTGCAGAACGTCAGATTTTTGCTGAAATTGTGACCGCGCGGCTTAGGGCTTTTTCAAAAAAAGTTGTTCAGACGTCGAGGGCTAATTCTGTTTTTGATGATAAAAAACCATCTGTTTGCACCGAAAAACCTTTCAGGGGATCGTTTGCAACAGCTTGGCATCATTTTTGAGTGAATTGCACAACGTCAGATTTTTGCTGAAATTGTGACCGCGCGGCTTAGGGATTTTTTCAGAAAAAATGGTTCAGACGTCGAGGGCTAATTCTGTTTTCGATGATAAAAACCCATCTGTTTCCACTGAAAAACCTTTCAGGGGATCGTTTGCAACAGCTTGGCATCATTTTTGAGTGAATTGCAGAACGTCAGATTTTTGCTGAAATTGTGACCGCGCGGCTTAGGGATTTTTTCAAAAAAAGTTGTTCAGACGTGGGGGCTAATTCTGTTTTCGATGATAAAAACCCATCTCTTTCCACCGAAAAACCTTTCAGGGGATCGTTTGCAACAGCTTGGCGCCGTTTTTGAGTGAATTGCAGAACGTCAGATTTTTGCTGAAATTGTGAACGCGCGGCTGAGGGATTTTTTCAAAAAAAGTTTTTCAAACGTCGAGGGCTAATTCTGTTTCCGATGATAAAACCCCATCTGTTTCCACCGAGAAGCCTTTCAGGGGATCGTTTGCAACTGCTTGGCATCATTTTTGAGTGAATTGCAGAACGTCAGATTTTTGCTGAAATTGTGACCGCGCGGCTTAGGGATTTTTTCAAAAAAAGTTGTTCAGACGTCGAGGGCTAAGTCTGCTTCCGATGATAAAAACCCATCTGTTTCCACTGAAAAACCTTTCAGGGGAGCGTTTGCAACAGCTTGGCATCATTTTTGAGTGAATTGCAGAACGTCAGATTTTTGCTGAAATTGTGACCGCGCGGCTTAGGGATTTTTTCAGAAAAAATGGTTCAGACGTCGAGGGCTAATTCTGTTTTCGATGATAAAAACCCATCTGTTTCCACCGAAAAACCTTTCAGGGGATCCTTTGCAACAGCTTGGCACCATTTTTGAGTGAATTGCAGAACGTCAGATTTTTGCAGAAATTGTGACCGCGCGGCTTAGGGATTTTTTCAAAAAAAGTTGTTCATACGTAGAGGGCTGTTTCTGTTTCCGATGATAAGAACCCATGTTTTTCCACCGAAAAACCTTTCAGGGCATCGTTTACAACAGCTTGGCCCCATTTTTGAGTGAATTGCAGAACGTCAGATTTTTGCTGAAATTGTGACCGCGCGGCTTAGGGATTTTTTCAAAAAAAGTTGTTCAGACGTCGAGGGCTAAGTCTGTTTCCGATGATAAAAACCCATCTGTTTGCACCGAAAAACCTTTCAGGGGATCGTTTGCAACAGCTTGGCATCATTTTTGAGTGAATTGCAGAACGTCAGATTTTTCCTGAAATTGTGACCGCGCGGCTTAGGGATTTTTTCAGAAAAAATGGTTCAGACGTCGAGGGCTAATTCTGTTTTCGATGATAAAAACCCATCTGTTTCCACCGAAAAACCTTTCAGGGGATCCTTTGCAACAGCTTGGCACCATTTTTGAGTGAATTGCAGAACGTCAGATTTTTGCAGAAATTGTGACCGCGCGGCTTAGGGATTTTTTCAAAAAAAAGTTGTTCAAACGTAGAGGGCTATTTCTGTTTCCGATGATAAGAACCCATGTTTTTCCACCGAAAAACCTTTCAGGGCATCGTTTACAACAGCTTGGCACCATTTTTGAGTGAATTGCAGAACGTCAGATTTTTGCTGAAATTGTGACCGCGCGGCTTAGGGCTTTTTCAAAAAAAGTTGTTCAGACGTCGAGGGCTAATTCTGTTTTTGATGATAAAAACCCATCTGTTTGCACCGAAAAACCTTTCAGGGGATCGTTTGCAACAGCTTGGCATCATTTTTGAGTGAATTGCAGAACGTCAGATTTTTGCTGAAATTGTGACCGCGCGGCTTAGGGATTTTTTCAAAAAAAGTTGTTCAGACGTCGAGGGCTAATTCTGTTTTCGATGATAAAAACCCATCTCTTTCCACCGAAAAACCTTTCAGGGGATCGTTTGCAACAGCTTGGCGCCATTTTTGAGTGAATTGCAGAACGTCAGATTTTTGCTGAAATTGTGAACGCGCGGCTTAGGGATTTTTTCAAAAAAAGTTTTTCAAACGTCGAGGGCTAATTCTGTTTCCGATGATAAAACCCCATCTGTTTCCACCGAGAAGCCTTTCAGGGGATCGTTTGCAACAGCTTGGCATCATTTTTGAGTGAATTGCAGAACGTCAGATTTTTGCTGAAATTGTGACCGCGCGGCTTAGGGATTTTTTCAAAAAAAGTTGTTCAGACGTCGAGGGCTAAGTCTGCTTCCGATGATAAAAACCCATCTGTCTCCACTGAAAAACCTTTCAGGGGAGCGTTTGCAACAGCTTGGCATCATTTTTGAGTGAATTGCAGAACGTCAGATTTTTGCTGAAATTGTGACCGCGCGGCTTAGGGATTTTTTCAGAAAAAATGGTTCAGACGTCGAGGGCTAATTCTGTTTTCGATGATAAAAACCCATCTGTTTCCACCGAAAAACCTTTCAGGGGATCCTTTGCAACAGCTTGGCACCATTTTTGAGTGAATTGCAGAACGTCAGATTTTTGCAGAAATTGTGACCGCGCGGCTTAGGGATTTTTTCAAAAAAAGTTGTTCATACGTAGAGGGCTATTTCTGTTTCCGATGATAAGAACCCATGTTTTTCCACCGAAAAACCTTTCAGGGCATCGTTTACAACAGCTTGGCACCATTTTTGAGTGAATTGCAGAACGTCAGATTTTTTCTGAAATTGTGACCGCGCGGCTTAGGGATTTTTTCAAAAAAAGTTGTTCAGACGTCGAGGGCTAATTCTGTTTTCGATGATAAAAACCCATCTCTTTCCACCGAAAAACCTTTCAGGGGATCGTTTGCAACAGCTTGGCGCCATTTTTGAGTGAATTGCAGAACGTCAGATTTTTGCTGAAATTGTGAACGCGCGGCTTAGGGATTTTTTCAAAAAAAGTTTTTCAAACGTCGAGGGCTAATTCTGTTTCCGATGATAAAACCCCATCTGTTTCCACCGAGAAGCCTTTCAGGGGATCATTTGCAACAGCTTGGCATCATTTTTGAGTGAATTGCAGAACGTCAGATTTTTGCTGAAATTGTGACCGCGCGGCTTAGGGATTTTTTCAAAAAAAGTTGTTCAGACGTCGAGGGCTAAGTCTGCTTCCGATGATAAAAACCCATCTGTTTCCACTGAAAAACCTTTCAGGGGATCGTTTGCAACAGCTTGGCATCATTTTTGAGTGAATTGCAGAACGTCAGATTTTTGCTGAAATTGTGACCGCGCGGCTTAGGGATTTTTTCAAAAAAAGTTGTTCAGACGTCGAGGGCTAATTCTGTTTTCGATGATAAAAACCCATCTCTTTCCACCGAAAAACCTTTCAGGGGATCGTTTGCAACAGCTTGGCGCCATTTTTGAGTGAATTGCAGAACGTCAGATTTTTGCTGAAATTGTGAACGCGCGGCTTAGGGATTTTTTCAAAAAAAGTTTTTCAAACGTCGAGGGCTAATTCTGTTTCCGATGATAAAACCCCATCTGTTTCCACCGAGAAGCCTTTCAGGGGATCATTTGCAACAGCTTGGCATCATTTTTGAGTGAATTGCAGAACGTCAGATTTTTGCTGAAATTGTGACCGCGCGGCTTAGGGATTTTTTCAAAAAAAGTTGTTCAGACGTCGAGGGCTAAGTCTGCTTCCGATGATAAAAACCCATCTGTTTCCACTGAAAAACCTTTCAGGGGATCCTTTGCAACAGCTTGGCATCATTTTTGAGTGAATTGCAGAACGTCAGATTTTTGCTGAAATTGTGACCGCGCGGCTTAGGGATTTTTTCAAAAAAAGTTGTTCAGACGTCGAGGGCTAATTCTGTTTTCGATGATAAAAACCCATCTCTTTCCACCGAAAAACCTTTCAGGGGATCGTTTGCAACAGCTTGGCGCCATTTTTGAGTGAATTGCAGAACGTCAGATTTTTGCTGAAATTGTGAACGCGCGGCTTAGGGATTTTTTCAAAAAAAGTTTTTCAAACGTCGAGGGCTAATTCTGTTTCCGATGATAAAACCCCATCTGTTTCCACCGAGAAGCCTTTCAGGGGATCGTTTGCAACAGCTTGGCATCATTTTTGAGTGAATTGCAGAACGTCAGATTTTTGCTGAAATTGTGACCGCGCGGCTTAGGGATTTTTTCAAAAAAATTTGTACAGACGTCGAGGGCTAAGTCTGTTTTCGATGATAAAAACCCATGTTTTTCAACCGAAAAACCTTTCAGGGCATCGTTTACAACAGCTTGGCATCATTTTTGAGTGAATTGCAGAACGTCAGATTTTTGCTGAAATTGTGACCGCGCGGCTTAGGGATTTTTTCAAAAAAAGTTGTTCAGACGTCGAGGGCTAATTCTGTTTTCGATGATAAAAACCCATCTGTTTGCACCGAAAAACCTTTCAGGGGATCCTTTGCAACAGCTTGGCACCATTTTTGAGTGAATTGCAGAAGGTAAGATTTTTGCTGAAATTGTGACCGCGCGGCTTAGGGATTTTTTCAAAAAAAGTTGTTCATACGTAGAGGGCTAATTCTGTTTTTGATGATAAAAACCCATCTGTTTCCACTGAAAAACCTTTCAGGGGATCGTTTGCAACAGCTTGGCGCCATTTTTGAGTGAATTGCAGAACGTCAGATTTTTGCTGAAATTGTGACCGCGCGGCTTAGGGATTTTTTCAAAAAAAGTTGTTCAGACGTCAAACGGCTAGTTCTGTTTCTGATGATAAAAACCCATCTGTTTCCACCGAAAAACCTTTCAGGGGATCCTTTGCAACAGCTTGGCGCCATTTTTGAGTGAATTGCAGAACGTCAGATTTTTGCTGAAATTGTGACCGCGCGGATCAGGGATTTTTTCAAAAAAAGTTGTTCAGACGTCGAGGGCTAAGTCTGTTTCCGATGATAAAAACCCATCTGTTTCCACTGAAAAACCTTTCAGGGGATCGTTTGCAACAGCTTGGCACCATTTTTGAGTGAATTGCAGAACGTCAGATTTTTGCTGAAATTGTGACCGCGCGGCTTAGGGATTTTTTCAAAAAAAGTTGTTCAAACGTCGAGGGCTAATTCTGTTTCCGATGATAAAGAGCATCTGTTTCCCCCGAAAAAACTTTCAGGGGATCGCTTGCAACAGCTTGGCACCATTTTTGAGTGAATTGCAGAACGTCAGATTTTTGCTGAAATTGTGACCGTGTGGCTTAGGGATTTTTTAAAAAATTTGTTCAGACGTCGAGGGCGAATTCTGTTTTCGATGATAAAAACCCATCTGTTTCCACCGAGAAACCTTTCAGGGGTTCGTTTGCAACAGCTTGGCATCATTTTTTTTTTTTTTCAATATACTTTTTATTAGTTTACAGCAAAAATCATATATTTCTAGCCAAATTTTCACAAATTATACTTTTGAGACTTCCTTCGATTTTTCTGGTAATCATCCATATATACTCCTAACTATAACGCATTTCCTTTTTTGCATTGTCTTTTAACTTTCACCTTTACCAATATATATTTTCCCAAACAATACATCTTAACCTTTACAGTGCTTCTTGAAACCCCACTAGCGTTGTTTGTGAATCACATAGATTTTTCAGATAATCTACAAAATTCCCCCAGTGTTCGATGAACTTTCGATTTTTATAGTATCTTATTTTTCCAGTAAGTTTATCTAGCTCCGCATAGTCTATTAGTTTCGTTCTCCACTCTTGAATTGTCGGCGTTTCTTCCTGTTTCCACTTCTGGGCTAGTAAGATTCTTGCTGCCGTAACTGCATACTGGAATAGCTTACAGTCTTTCCTTCTTATCTCTTTTCCTGTGATACCTAAAAGAAAAGCTTCTGGTTTCTTGACAAAAGTATATTTTAACATTTTTTTTAGTTCGTTATATATCCCTTCCCAGAAGTTCTTAACTTTCTTGCATTCCCACCACATGTGATAAAATGTTCCCTCCCTTTCTTTGCATTTCCAACACTTATTGTCCATTTTATACATTTTAGCTAACTTGACAGGTGTGATATACCACCTATAGAACATTTTCATCACATTTTCCTTCAATCCCATGCATGCAGTGAATTTTAAATTTTCTTTCCATAATTTCTCCCAATCATCAAATTGGATATTATATCCGAAATCTCTAGCCCAGTGTATCATTACTGATTTAACTTCTTCGTCCTTCGTGCACCATTCCAGCAATATCTTGTACATTTTTGACAAAATCTTATTATCACTGTTAATTATATCCATATGAAACCTAGAGTCTTTTTCTATAAACCCCTTTTCCTTTGCATCTTTCTTAAACATTTCATTTACCTGGAAGTAGTGTAACCAATCATATACATAGTCCTTAACTTGTTCATATGGTTTTAGTTTCCATTTTCCTCCTTCCTTCATTACCAAATCTCCGTATGTAGCCCAATTGCCTCTCATGTTCACTTTCTTTATACTCATAGCCTCCAACGGAGATAACCAATGTGGAACCCTTGGTTCTAAGAGGCTTTTGTACCTGTCCCATACTTCTATTAACGAATTTCTGAAGACGTGGTTTCCAAAGCCTTTGTGAACCTTTTTCTTATCCCTCCATAAATAAGCGTGCCACCCGAACCTGTTGTCGAAACCTTCAAGATCTAATAATTCCTTATTTTCAAGCTTAATCCAATCTTTTAGCCAGCAAATACATGCTGCCTCATAATATAGTTTCAAATCTGGCAGGGCGAAGCCTCCTCTCTCTTTCGCATCCGTAAGTAATTTATATTTTATTCTTGGCTTCTTGCCCTGAGCTTGGCATCGTTTTTGAGTGAATTGCAGAACGTCAGATTTTTGCTGAAATTGTGACCGCGCGGCTTAGGGATTTTTTCAAAAAAAGTTGTTCATACGTAGCGGGCTATTTCTGTTTTCGATGATAATAACCCATCTGTTTCCACCGAAAAACCTTTCAGGGGATCGTTTACAACAGCTTGGCACCATTTTTGAGTGAATTGCAGAACGTCAGATTTTTTCTGAAATTGTGACCGCGCGGCTTAGGGATTTTTTCAGAAAAAATGGTTCAGACGTCGAGGGCTAAGTCTGCTTCCGATGATAAAAACCCATCTGTTTCCACTGAAAAACCTTTCAGGGGATCCTTTGCAACAGCTTGGCATCATTTTTGAGTGAATTGCAGAACGTCAGATTTTTGCTGAAATTGTGACCGCGCGGCTTAGGGATTTTTTCAAAAAAAGTTGTTCAGACGTCGAGGGCTAATTCTGTTTTCGATGATAAAAACCCATCTCTTTCCACCGAAAAACCTTTCAGGGGATCGTTTGCAACAGCTTGGCGCCATTTTTGAGTGAATTGCAGAACGTCAGATTTTTGCTGAAATTGTGAACGCGCGGCTTAGGGATTTTTTCAAAAAAAGTTTTTCAAACGTCGAGGGCTAATTCTGTTTCCGATGATAAAACCCCATCTGTTTCCACCGAGAAGCCTTTCAGGGGATCGTTTGCAACAGCTTGGCATCATTTTTGAGTGAATTGCAGAACGTCAGATTTTTGCTGAAATTGTGACCGCGCGGCTTAGGGATTTTTTCAAAAAAATTTGTACAGACGTCGAGGGCTAAGTCTGTTTTCGATGATAAAAACCCATGTTTTTCAACCGAAAAACCTTTCAGGGCATCGTTTACAACAGCTTGGCATCATTTTTGAGTGAATTGCAGAACGTCAGATTTTTGCTGAAATTGTGACCGCGCGGCTTAGGGATTTTTTCAAAAAAAGTTGTTCAGACGTCGAGGGCTAATTCTGTTTTCGATGATAAAAACCCATCTGTTTGCACCGAAAAACCTTTCAGGGGATCCTTTGCAACAGCTTGGCACCATTTTTGAGTGAATTGCAGAAGGTAAGATTTTTGCTGAAATTGTGACCGCGCGGCTTAGGGATTTTTTCAAAAAAAGTTGTTCATACGTAGAGGGCTAATTCTGTTTTTGATGATAAAAACCCATCTGTTTCCACTGAAAAACCTTTCAGGGGATCGTTTGCAACAGCTTGGCGCCATTTTTGAGTGAATTGCAGAACGTCAGATTTTTGCTGAAATTGTGACCGCGCGGCTTAGGGATTTTTTCAAAAAAAGTTGTTCAGACGTCAAACGGCTAGTTCTGTTTCTGATGATAAAAACCCATCTGTTTCCACCGAAAAACCTTTCAGGGGATCCTTTGCAACAGCTTGGCGCCATTTTTGAGTGAATTGCAGAACGTCAGATTTTTGCTGAAATTGTGACCGCGCGGATCAGGGATTTTTTCAAAAAAAGTTGTTCAGACGTCGAGGGCTAAGTCTGTTTCCGATGATAAAAACCCATCTGTTTCCACTGAAAAACCTTTCAGGGGATCGTTTGCAACAGCTTGGCACCATTTTTGAGTGAATTGCAGAACGTCAGATTTTTGCTGAAATTGTGACCGCGCGGCTTAGGGATTTTTTCAAAAAAAGTTGTTCAAACGTCGAGGGCTAATTCTGTTTCCGATGATAAAGAGCATCTGTTTCCCCCGAAAAAACTTTCAGGGGATCGCTTGCAACAGCTTGGCACCATTTTTGAGTGAATTGCAGAACGTCAGATTTTTGCTGAAATTGTGACCGTGTGGCTTAGGGATTTTTTAAAAAATTTGTTCAGACGTCGAGGGCGAATTCTGTTTTCGATGATAAAAACCCATCTGTTTCCACCGAGAAACCTTTCAGGGGTTCGTTTGCAACAGCTTGGCATCATTTTTTTTTTTTCAATATACTTTTTATTAGTTTACAGCAAAAATCATATATTTCTAGCCAAATTTTCACAAATTATACTTTTGAGACTTCCTTCGATTTTTCTGGTAATCATCCATATATACTCCTAACTATAACGCATTTCCTTTTTTGCATTGTCTTTTAACTTTCACCTTTACCAATATATATTTTCCCAAACAATACATCTTAACCTTTACAGTGCTTCTTGAAACCCCACTAGCGTTGTTTGTGAATCACATAGATTTTTCAGATAATCTACAAAATTCCCCCAGTGTTCGATGAACTTTCGATTTTTATAGTATCTTATTTTTCCAGTAAGTTTATCTAGCTCCGCATAGTCTATTAGTTTCGTTCTCCACTCTTGAATTGTCGGCGTTTCTTCCTGTTTCCACTTCTGGGCTAGTAAGATTCTTGCTGCCGTAACTGCATACTGGAATAGCTTACAGTCTTTCCTTCTTATCTCTTTTCCTGTGATACCTAAAAGAAAAGCTTCTGGTTTCTTGACAAAAGTATATTTTAACATTTTTTTTAGTTCGTTATATATCCCTTCCCAGAAGTTCTTAACTTTCTTGCATTCCCACCACATGTGATAAAATGTTCCCTCCCTTTCTTTGCATTTCCAACACTTATTGTCCATTTTATACATTTTAGCTAACTTGACAGGTGTGATATACCACCTATAGAACATTTTCATCACATTTTCCTTCAATCCCATGCATGCAGTGAATTTTAAATTTTCTTTCCATAATTTCTCCCAATCATCAAATTGGATATTATATCCGAAATCTCTAGCCCAGTGTATCATTACTGATTTAACTTCTTCGTCCTTCGTGCACCATTCCAGCAATATCTTGTACATTTTTGACAAAATCTTATTATCACTGTTAATTATATCCATATGAAACCTAGAGTCTTTTTCTATAAACCCCTTTTCCTTTGCATCTTTCTTAAACATTTCATTTACCTGGAAGTAGTGTAACCAATCATATACATAGTCCTTAACTTGTTCATATGGTTTTAGTTTCCATTTTCCTCCTTCCTTCATTACCAAATCTCCGTATGTAGCCCAATTGCCTCTCATGTTCACTTTCTTTATACTCATAGCCTCCAACGGAGATAACCAATGTGGAACCCTTGGTTCTAAGAGGCTTTTGTACCTGTCCCATACTTCTATTAACGAATTTCTGAAGACGTGGTTTCCAAAGCCTTTGTGAACCTTTTTCTTATCCCTCCATAAATAAGCGTGCCACCCGAACCTGTTGTCGAAACCTTCAAGATCTAATAATTCCTTATTTTCAAGCTTAATCCAATCTTTTAGCCAGCAAATACATGCTGCCTCATAATATAGTTTCAAATCTGGCAGGGCGAAGCCTCCTCTCTCTTTCGCATCCGTAAGTAATTTATATTTTATTCTTGGCTTCTTGCCCTGAGCTTGGCATCGTTTTTGAGTGAATTGCAGAACGTCAGATTTTTGCTGAAATTGTGACCGCGCGGCTTAGGGATTTTTTCAAAAAAAGTTGTTCATACGTAGCGGGCTATTTCTGTTTTCGATGATAATAACCCATCTGTTTCCACCGAAAAACCTTTCAGGGGATCGTTTACAACAGCTTGGCACCATTTTTGAGTGAATTGCAGAACGTCAGATTTTTTCTGAAATTGTGACCGCGCGGCTTAGGGATTTTTTCAAAACAAGTTGTTCAAACGTCGAGGGCTAATACTGTTTCCGATGATAAAAACCCATCTGTTTCCACTGAAAAACCTTTCAGGGGATCGTTTGCAACAGCTTGGCATCATTTTTGAGTGAATTGCAGAACGTCAGATTTTTGCTGAAATTGTGACCGCGCGGCTTAGGGATTTTTTCAGAAAAAATGGTTCAGACGTTGAGGGCTAATTCTGTTTTCGATGATAAAAACCCATCTGTTTCCACCGAGAAACCTTTCAGGGGATCGTTTGCAACAGCTTGGCACCATTTTTGAGTGAATTGCAGAACGTCAGATTTTTGCTGAAATTGTGACCGCGCGGCTTAGGGATTTTTTCAAAACAAGTTGTTCAGACGTCGAGGGCTGATTCTGTTTTCGATGATAAAAACCCATCTGTTTGCACCGAAAAACCTTTCAGGGGATCCTTTGCAACAGCTTGGCACCATTTTTGAGTGAATTGCAGAAGGTAAGATTTTTGCTGAAATTGTGACCGCGCGGCTTAGGGATTTTTTCAAAAAAAGTTGTTCATACGTAGAGGGCTAATTCTGTTTTTGATGATAAAAACCCATCTGTTTCCACTGAAAAACCTTTCAGGGGATCGTTTGCAACAGCTTGGCGCCATTTTTGAGTGAATTGCAGAACGTCAGATTTTTGCTGAAATTGTGACCGCGCGGCTTAGGGATTTTTTCAAAAAAAGTTGTTCAGACGTCAAACGGCTAGTTCTGTTTCTGATGATAAAAACCCATCTGTTTCCACCGAAAAACCTTTCAGGGGATCCTTTGCAACAGCTTGGCGCCATTTTTGAGTGAATTGCAGAACGTCAGATTTTTGCTGAAATTGTGACCGCGCGGATCAGGGATTTTTTCAAAAAAAGTTGTTCAGACGTCGAGGGCTAAGTCTGTTTCCGATGATAAAAACCCATCTGTTTCCACCGAAAAACCTTTCAGGGGATCGTTTGCAACAGCTTGGCACCATTTTTGAGTGAATTGCAGAACGTCAGATTTTTGCTGAAATTGTGACCGCGCGGCTTAGGGATTTTTTCAAAAAAAGTTGTTCAAACGTCGAGGGCTAATTCTGTTTCCGATGATAAAGAGCATCTGTTTCCCCCGAAAAAACTTTCAGGGGATCGCTTGCAACAGCTTGGCACCATTTTTGAGTGAATTGCAGAACGTCAGATTTTTGCTGAAATTGTGACCGTGTGGCTTAGGGATTTTTTAAAAAATTTGTTCAGACGTCGAGGGCTAAGTCTGTTTTCGATGATAAAAACCCATCTGTTTCCACCGAAAAACCTTTCAGGGGATCCTTTACAACAGCATGGCATCATTTTTGAGTGAATTGCAGAACGTCAGATTTTTGCTGAAATAGTGACCGCGCGGCTTAGGGATTTTTTCAAAAAAAGTTGCTCAGACGTCGAGGGCTATTTCTGTTTCCGATGATAAGAACCCATGTTTTTCAACCGAAAAACCTTTCAGGGCATCGTTTACAACAGCTTGGCACCATTTTTGAGTGAATTGCAGAACGTCAGATTTTTGCTGAAATTGTGACCGCGCGACTTAGGGATTTTTTCAAAAAAAGTTGTTCAAACGTCGAGGGCTAATTCTGTTTCCGATGATAAAAACCCATCTGTTTCCACTGAAAAACCTTTCAGGGGATCGTTTGCAACAGCTTGGCATCATTTTTGAGTGAATTGCAGAACGTCAGATTTTTGCTGAAATTGTGACCACGCGGCTTAGGGATTTTTTCAAAAAAAGTTGTTCAGACGTCGAGGGCTAATTCTGTTTTCGATGATAAAAACCCATCTCTTTCCACCGAAAAACCTTTCAGGGGATCGTTTGCAACAGCTTGGCGCCATTTTTGAGTGAATTGCAGAACGTCAGATGTTTGCTGAAATTGTGAACGCGCGTCTTAGGGATTTTTTCAAAAAAAGTTGTTCAAACGTCGAGGGCTAATTCTGTTTCCGATGATAAAACCCCATCTGTTTCCACCGAGAAGCCTTTCAGGGGATCGTTTGCAACAGCTTGGCATCATTTTTGAGTGAATTGCAGAACGTCAGATTTTTGCTGAAATTGTGACCGCGCGGCTTAGGGATTTTTTCAAAAAAAAGTTGTTCAAACGTAGAGGGCTATTTCTGTTTCCGATGATAAGAACCCATGTTTTTCCACCGAAAAACCTTTCAGGGCATCGTTTACAGCAGCTTGGCATCATTTTTGAGTGAATTGCAGAACGTCAGATTTTTGCTGAAATTGTGACCGCGCGGCTTAGGGCTTTTTCAAAAAAAGTTGTTCAGACGTCGAGGGCTAATTCTGTTTTTGATGATAAAAACCCATCTGTTTCCACCGAAAAACCTTTCAGGGGATCCTTTGCAACAGCTTGGCACCATTTTTGAGTGAATTGCAGAACGTCAGATTTTTGCAGAAATTGTGACCGCGCGGCTTAGGGATTTTTTCAGAAAAAATGGTTCAGACGTCGAGGGCTAATTCTGTTTTCAATGATAAAAACCCATCTGTTTCCACTGAAAAACCTTTCAGGGGATCGTTTGCAACAGCTTGGCATCATTTTTGAGTGAATTGCAGAACGTCAGATTTTTGCTGAAATTGTGACCGCGCGGCTTAGGGATTTTTTCAAAAAAAGTTGTTCAGACGTCGAGGGCTAATTCTGTTTTCGATGATAAAAACCCATCTCTTTCCACCGAAAAACCTTTCAGGGGATCGTTTGCAACAGCTTGGCGCCATTTTTGAGTGAATTGCAGAACGTCAGATTTTTGCTGAAATTGTGAACGCGCGGCTTAGGGATTTTTTCAAAAAAAGTTTTTCAAACGTCGAGGGCTAATTCTGTTTCCGATGATAAAACCCCATCTGTTTCCACCGAGAAGCCTTTCAGGGGATCGTTTGCAACAGCTTGGCATCATTTTTGAGTGAATTGCAGAACGTCAGATTTTTGCTGAAATTGTGACCGCGCGGCTTAGGGATTTTTTCAAAAAAAGTTGTTCAGACGTCGAGGGCTAAGTCTGCTTCCGATGATAAAAACCCATCTGTTTCCACTGAAAAACCTTTCAGGGGAGCGTTTGCAACAGCTTGGCATCATTTTTGAGTGAATTGCAGAACGTCAGATTTTTGCTGAAATTGTGACCGCGCGGCTTAGGGATTTTTTCAGAAAAAATGGTTCAGACGTCGAGGGATAATTCTGTTTTCGATGATAAAAACCCATCTGTTTCCACCGAAAAACCTTTCAGGGGATCCTTTGCAACAGCTTGGCACCATTTTTGAGTGAATTGCAGAACGTCAGATTTTTGCAGAAATTGTGACCGCGCGGCTTAGGGATTTTTTCAAAAAAAAGTTGTTCAAACGTAGAGGGCTATTTCTGTTTCCGATGATAAGAACCCATGTTTTTCCACCGAAAAACCTTTCAGGGCATCGTTTACAACAGCTTGGCACCATTTTTGAGTGAATTGCAGAACGTCAGATTTTTGCTGAAATTGTGACCGCGCGGCTTAGGGCTTTTTCAAAAAAAGTTGTTCAGACGTCGAGGGCTAATTCTGTTTTTGATGATAAAAACCCACCTGTTTGCACCGAAAAACCTTTCAGGGGATCGTTTGCAACAGCTTGGCATCATTTTTGAGTGAATTGCAGAACGTCAGATTTTTGATGAAATTGTGACCGCGCGGCTTAGGGATTTTTTCAGAAAAAATGGTTCAGACGTCGAGGGCTAATTCTGTTTTCGATGATAAAAACCCATCTGTTTCCACTGAAAAACCTTTCAGGGGATCGTTTGCAACAGCTTGGCATCATTTTTGAGTGAATTGCAGAACGTCAGATTTTTGCTGAAATTGTGACCGCGCAGCTTAGGGATTTTTTCAAAAAAAGTTGTTCAGACGTCGAGGGCTAATTCTGTTTTCGATGATAAAAACCCATCTCTTTCCACCGAAAAACCTTTCAGGGGATCGTTTGCAACAGCTTGGCGCCATTTTTGAGTGAATTGCAGAACGTCAGATTTTTGCTGAAATTGTGAACGCGCGGCTTAGGGATTTTTTCAAAAAAAGTTTTTCAAACGTCGAGGGCTAATTCTGTTTCCGATGATAAAACCCCATCTGTTTCCACCGAGAAGCCTTTCAGGGGATCGTTTGCAACAGCTTGGCATCATTTTTGAGTGAATTGCAGAACGTCAGATTTTTGCTGAAATTGTGACCGCGCGGCTTAGGGATTTTTTCAAAAAAAGTTGTTCAGACGTCGAGGGCTAAGTCTGCTTCCGATGATAAAAACCCATCTGTTTCCACTGAAAAACCTTTCAGGGGATCCTTTGCAACAGCTTGGCACCATTTTTGAGTGAATTGCAGAACGTCAGATTTTTGCAGAAATTGTGACCGCGCGGCTTAGGGATTTTTTCAAAAAAAGTTGTTCATACGTAGAGGGCTATTTCTGTTTCCGATGATAAGAACCCATGTTTTTCCACCGAAAAACCTTTCAGGGCATCGTTTACAACAGCTTGGCACCATTTTTGAGTGAATTGCAGAACGTCAGATTTTTGCTGAAATTGTGACCGCGCGGCTTAGGGATTTTTTCAAAAAAAGTTGTTCAGACGTCGAGGGCTAAGTCTGTTTCCGATGATAAAAACCCATCTGTTTGCACCGAAAAACCTTTCAGGGGATCGTTTGCAACAGCTTGGCATCATTTTTGAGTGAATTGCAGAACGTCAGATTTTTCCTGAAATTGTGACCGCGCGGCTTAGGGATTTTTTCAGAAAAAATGGTTCAGACGTCGAGGGCTAATTCTGTTTTCGATGATAAAAACCCATCTGTTTCCACCAAAAAACCTTTCAGGGGATCCTTTGCAACAGCTTGGCACCATTTTTGAGTGAATTGCAGAACGTCAGATTTTTGCAGAAATTGTGACCGCGCGGCTTAGGGATTTTTTCAAAAAAAGTTGTTCAGACGTCGAGGGCTAAGTCTGTTTCCGATGATAAAACCCCATCTGTTTCCACCGAGAAGCCTTTCAGGGGATCGTTTGCAACAGCTTGGCATCATTTTTGAGTGAATTGCAGAACGTCAGATTTTTCCTGAAATTGTGACCGCGCGGCTTAGGGATTTTTTCAAAAAAAGTTATTCAGACGTCGAGGGCTAAGTCTGCTTCCGATGATAAAAACCCATCTGTTTCCACTGAAAAACCTTTCAGGGGATCCTTTGCAACAGCTTGGCACCATTTTTGAGTGAATTGCAGAACGTCAGATTTTTGCAGAAATTGTGACCGCGCGGCTTAGGGATTTTTTCAAAAAAAGTTGTTCATACGTAGAGGGCTATTTCTGTTTCCGATGATAAGAACCCATGTTTTTCCACCGAAAAACCTTTCAGGGCATCGTTTGCAACAGCTTGGCATCATTTTTGAGTGAATTGCAGAACGTCAGATTTTTCCTGAAATTGTGACCGCGCGGCTTAGGGATTTTTTCAGAAAAAATGGTTCAGACGTCGAGGGCTAATTCTGTTTTCGATGATAAAAACCCATCTGTTTCCACCAAAAAACCTTTCAGGGGATCCTTTGCAACAGCTTGGCACCATTTTTGAGTGAATTGCAGAACGTCAGATTTTTGCAGAAATTGTGACCGCGCGGCTTAGGGATTTTTTCAAAAAAAAGTTGTTCAAACGTAGAGGGCTATTTCTGTTTCCGATGATAAGAACCCATGTTTTTCCACCGAAAAACCTTTCAGGGCATCGTTTACAACAGCTTGGCACCATTTTTGAGTGAATTGCAGAACGTCAGATTTTTGCTGAAATTGTGACCGCGCGGCTTAGGGATTTTTTCAGAATAAATGGTTCAGACGTCGAGGGCTAATTCTGTTTTCGATGATAAAAACCCATCTGTTTCCACTGAAAAACCTTTCAGGGCATCGTTTACAACAGCTTGGCACCATTTTTGAGTGAATTGCAGAACGTCAGATTTTTGCTGAAATTGTGACCGCGCGGCTTAGGGCTTTTTCAAAAAAAGTTGTTCAGACGTCGAGGGCTAATTCTGTTTTTGATGATAAAAAACCATCTGTTTGCACCGAAAAACCTTTCAGGGGATCGTTTGCAACAGCTTGGCATCATTTTTGAGTGAATTGCAGAACGTCAGATTTTTGCTGAAATTGTGACCGCGCGGCTTAGGGATTTTTTCAGAATAAATGGTTCAGACGTCGAGGGCTAATTCTGTTTTCGATGATAAAACCCCATCTGTTTCCACCGAGAAGCCTTTCAGGGGATCGTTTGCAACAGCTTGGCATCATTTTTGAGTGAATTGCAGAACGTCAGATTTTTGCTGAAATTGTGACCGCGCGGCTTAGGGATTTTTTCAAAAAAAGTTGTTCAGACGTCGAGGGCTAAGTCTGCTTCCGATGATAAAAACCCATCTGTTTCCACTGAAAAACCTTTCAGGGGATCCTTTGCAACAGCTTGGCACCATTTTTGAGTGAATTGCAGAACGTCAGATTTTTGCAGAAATTGTGACCGCGCGGCTTAGGGATTTTTTCAAAAAAAGTTGTTCATACGTAGAGGGCTATTTCTGTTTCCGATGATAAGAACCCATGTTTTTCCACCGAAAAACCTTTCAGGGCATCGTTTGCAACAGCTTGGCATCATTTTTGAGTGAATTGCAGAACGTCAGATTTTTCCTGAAATTGTGACCGCGCGGCTTAGGGATTTTTTCAAAAAAAGTTATTCAGACGTCGAGGGCTAAGTCTGCTTCCGATGATAAAAACCCATCTGTTTCCACTGAAAAACCTTTCAGGGGATCCTTTGCAACAGCTTGGCACCATTTTTGAGTGAATTGCAGAACGTCAGATTTTTGCAGAAATTGTGACCGCGCGGCTTAGGGATTTTTTCAAAAAAAAGTTGTTCAAACGTAGAGGGCTATTTCTGTTTCCGATGATAAGAACCCATGTTTTTCCACCGAAAAACCTTTCAGGGCATCGTTTACAACAGCTTGGCACCATTTTTGAGTGAATTGCAGAACGTCAGATTTTTGCTGAAATTGTGACCGCGCGGCTTAGGGCTTTTTCAAAAAAAGTTGTTCAGACGTCGAGGGCTAATTCTGTTTTTGATGATAAAAAACCATCTGTTTGCACCGAAAAACCTTTCAGGGGATCGTTTGCAACAGCTTGGCATCATTTTTGAGTGAATTGCAGAACGTCAGATTTTTGCTGAAATTGTGACCGCGCGGCTTAGGGATTTTTTCAGAATAAATGGTTCAGACGTCGAGGGCTAATTCTGTTTTCGATGATAAAAACCCATCTGTTTCCACTGAAAAACCTTTCAGGGGATCGTTTGCAACAGCTTGGCATCATTTTTGAGTGAATTGCAGAACGTCAGATTTTTGCTGAAATTGTGACCGCGCGGCTTAGGGATTTTTTCAAAAAAAGTTGTTCAGACGTCGAGGGCTAATTCTGTTTTCGATGATAAAAACCCATCTCTTTCCACCGAAAAACCTTTCAGGGGATCGTTTGCAACAGCTTGGCGCCATTTTTGAGTGAATTGCAGAACGTCAGATTTTTACTGAAATTGTGAACGCGCGGCTTAGGGATTTTTTCAAAAAAAGTTTTTCAAACGTCGAGGGCTAATTCTGTTTCCGATGATAAAACCCCATCTGTTTCCACCGAGAAGCCTTTCAGGGGATCGTTTGCAACAGCTTGGCATCATTTTTGAGTGAATTGCAGAATGTCAGATTTTTGCTGAAATTGTGACCGCGCGGCTTAGGGATTTTTTCAGAAAAAATGGTTCAGACGTCGAGGGCTAATTCTGTTTTCGATGATAAAAACCCATCTGTTTCCACCGAAAAACCTTTCAGGGGATCCTTTGCAACAGCTTGGCACCATTTTTGAGTGAATTGCAGAACGTCAGATTTTTGCAGAAATTGTGACCGCGCGGCTTAGGGATTTTTTCAAAAAAAGTTGTTCATACGTAGAGGGCTATTTCTGTTTCCGATGATAAGAACCCATGTTTTTCCACCGAAAAACCTTTCAGGGCATCGTTTACAACAGCTTGGCACCATTTTTGAGTGAATTGCAGAACGTCAGATTTTTGCTGAAATTGTGACCGCGCGGCTTAGGGATTTTTTCAAAAAAAGTTGTTCAGACGTCGAGGGCTAATTCTGTTTTCGATGATAAAAACCCATCTCTTTCCACCGAAAAACCTTTCAGGGGATCGTTTGCAACAGCTTGGCGCCATTTTTGAGTGAATTGCAGAACGTCAGATTTTTGCTGAAATTGTGAACGCGCGGCTTAGGGATTTTTTCAAAAAAAGTTGTTCAAACGTCGAGGGCTAATTCTGTTTCCGATGATAAAACCCCATCTGTTTCCACCGAGAAGCCTTTCAGGGGATCGTTTGCAACAGCTTGGCATCATTTTTGAGTGAATTGCAGAACGTCAGATTTTTGCTGAAATTGTGACCGCGCGGCTTAGGGATTTTTTCAAAAATAGTTGTTCAGACGTCGAGGGCTAAGTCTGCTTCCGATGATAAAAACCCATCTGTTTCCACTGAAAAACCTTTCAGGGGATCGTTTGCAACAGCTTGGCATCATTTTTGAGTGAATTGCAGAACGTCAGATTTTTGCTGAAATTGTGACCGCGCGCCTTAGGGATTTTTTCAGAAAAAATGGTTCAGACGTCGAGGGCTAATTCTGTTTTCGATGATAAAAACCCATCTGTTTCCACCGAAAAACCTTTCAGGGGATCCTTTGCAACAGCTTGGCACCATTTTTGAGTGAATTGCAGAACGTCAGATTTTTGCAGAAATTGTGACCGCGCGGCTTAGGGATTTTTTCAAAAAAAAGTTGTTCAAACGTAGAGGGCTATTTCTGTTTCCGATGATAAGAACCCATGTTTTTCCACCGAAAAACCTTTCAGGGCATCGTTTACAGCAGCTTGGCGCCATTTTTGAGTGAATTGCAGAACGTCAGATTTTTGCTGAAATTGTGACCGCGCGGCTTAGGGCTTTTTCAAAAAAAGTTGTTCAGACGTCGAGGGCTAATTCTGTTTTTGATGATAAAAACCCATCTGTTTGCACCGAAAAACCTTTCAGGGGATCGTATGCAACAGCTTGGCATCATTTTTGAGTGAATTGCAGAACGTCAGATTTTTGCTGAAATTGTGACCGCGCGGCTTAGGGATTTTTTCAGAAAAAATGGTTCAGACGTCGAGGGCTAATTCTGTTTTCGATGATAAAAACCCATCTGTTTCCACTGAAAAACCTTTCAGGGGATCGTTTGCAACAGCTTGGCATCATTTTTGAGTGAATTGCAGAACGTCAGATTTTTGCTGAAATTGTGACCGCGCGGCTTAGGGATT
This sequence comes from Podarcis filfolensis, assembly GCF_964270895.1. NCBI lineage: Eukaryota > Metazoa > Chordata > Lepidosauria > Squamata > Lacertidae > Podarcis > Podarcis filfolensis. The sequence goes on from NW_028149458.1 coordinate 42,726, forward strand.
TTTTCAAAAAAAGTTGTTCAGACGTCGATGGCTAATTCTGTTTTCGATGATAAAAACCCATCTCTTTCCCCCGAAAAACCTTTCAGGGGATCGTTTGCAACAGCTTGGCGCCATTTTTGAGTGAATTGCAGAACGTCAGATTTTTGCTGAAATTGTGAACGCGCGGCTTAGGGATTTTTTCAAAAAAAGTTTTTCAAACGTCGAGGGCTAATTCTGTTTCCGATGATAAAACCCCATCTGTTTCCACCGAGAAGCCTTTCAGGGGATCGTTTGCAACAGCTTGGCATCATTTTTGAGTGAATTGCAGAACGTCAGATTTTTGCTGAAATTGTGACCGCGCGGCTTAGGGATTTTTTCAAAAAAAGTTGTTCAGACGTCGAGGGCTAAGTCTGCTTCCGATGATAAAAACCCATCTGTTTCCACTAAAAAACCTTTCAGGGGAGCGTTTGCAACAGCTTGGCATCATTTTTGAGTGAATTGCAGAACGTCAGATTTTTGCTGAAATTGTGACCGCGCGGCTTAGGGATTTTTTCAGAAAAAATGGTTCAGACGTCGAGGGCTAATTCTGTTTTCGATGATAAAAACCCATCTGTTTCCACCGAAAAACCTTTCAGGGGATCCTTTGCAACAGCTTGGCACCATTTTTGAGTGAATTGCAGAACGTCAGATTTTTGCAGAAATTGTGACCGCGCGGCTTAGGGATTTTTTCAAAAAAAAGTTGTTCAAACGTAGAGGGCTATTTCTGTTTCCGATGATAAGAACCCATGTTTTTCCACCGAAAAACCTTTCAGGGCATCGTTTACAACAGCTTGGCACCATTTTTGAGTGAATTGCAGAACGTCAGATTTTTGCTGAAATTGTGACCGCGCGGCTTAGGGCTTTTTCAAAAAAAGTTGTTCAGACGTCGAGGGCTAATTCTGTTTTTGATGATAAAAAACCATCTGTTTGCACCGAAAAACCTTTCAGGGGATCGTTTGCAACAGCTTGGCATCATTTTTGAGTGAATTGCAGAACGTCAGATTTTTGCTGAAATTGTGACCGCGCGGCTTAGGGATTTTTTCAGAAAAAATGGTTCAGACGTCGAGGGCTAATTCTGTTTTCGATGATAAAAACCCATCTGTTTCCACTGAAAAACCTTTCAGGGGATCGTTTGCAACAGCTTGGCATCATTTTTGAGTGAATTGCAGAACGTCAGATTTTTGCTGAAATTGTGACCGCGCGGCTTAGGGATTTTTTCAAAAAAAGTTGTTCAGACGTCGAGGGCTAATTCTGTTTTCGATGATAAAAACCCATCTCTTTCCACCGAAAAACCTTTCAGGGGATCGTTTGCAACAGCTTGGCGCCATTTTTGAGTGAATTGCAGAACGTCAGATTTTTGCTGAAATTGTGAACGCGCGGCTGAGGGATTTTTTCAAAAAAAGTTTTTCAAACGTCGAGGGCTAATTCTGTTTCCGATGATAAAACCCCATCTGTTTCCACCGAGAAGCCTTTCAGGGGATCGTTTGCAACAGCTTGGCATCATTTTTGAGTGAATTGCAGAACGTCAGATTTTTGCTGAAATTGTGACCGCGCGGCTTAGGGATTTTTTCAAAAAAAGTTGTTCAGACGTCGAGGGCTAAGTCTGCTTCCGATGATAAAAACCCATCTGTTTCCACTGAAAAACCTTTCAGGGGAGCGTTTGCAACAGCTTGGCATCATTTTTGAGTGAATTGCAGAACGTCAGATTTTTGCTGAAATTGTGACCGCGCGGCTTAGGGATTTTTTCAGAAAAAATGGTTCAGACGTCGAGGGCTAATTCTGTTTTCGATGATAAAAACCCATCTGTTTCCACCGAAAAACCTTTCAGGGGATCCGTTGCAACAGCTTGGCACCATTTTTGAGTGAATTGCAGAACGTCAGATTTTTGCAGAAATTGTGACCGCGCGGCTTAGGGATTTTTTCAAAAAAAGTTGTTCATACGTAGAGGGCTATTTCTGTTTCCGATGATAAGAACCCATGTTTTTCCACCGAAAAACCTTTCAGGGCATCGTTTACAACAGCTTGGCACCATTTTTGAGTGAATTGCAGAACGTCAGATTTTTGCTGAAATTGTGACCGCGCGGCTTAGGGATTTTTTCAAAAAAAGTTGTTCAGACGTCGAGGGCTAAGTCTGTTTCCGATGATAAAAACCCATCTGTTTGCACCGAAAAACCTTTCAGGGGATCGTTTGCAACAGCTTGGCATCATTTTTGAGTGAATTGCAGAACGTCAGATTTTTCCTGAAATTGTGACCGCGCGGCTTAGGGATTTTTTCAGAAAAAATGGTTCAGACGTCGAGGGCTAATTCTGTTTTCGATGATAAAAACCCATCTGTTTCCACCGAAAAACCTTTCAGGGGATCCTTTGCAACAGCTTGGCACCATTTTTGAGTGAATTGCAGAACGTCAGATTTTTGCAGAAATTGTGACCGCGCGGCTTAGGGATTTTTTCAAAAAAAAGTTGTTCAAACGTAGAGGGCTATTTCTGTTTCCGATGATAAGAACCCATGTTTTTCCACCGAAAAACCTTTCAGGGCATCGTTTAAAACAGCTTGGCACCATTTTTGAGTGAATTGCAGAACGTCAGATTTTTGCTGAAATTGTGACCGCGCGGCTTAGGGCTTTTTCAAAAAAAGTTGTTCAGACGTCGAGGGCTAATTCTGTTTTTGATGATAAAAACCCATCTCTTTCCACCGAAAAACCTTTCAGGGGATCGTTTGCAACAGCTTGGCGCCATTTTTGAGTGAATTGCAGAACGTCAGATTTTTGCTGAAATTGTGAACGCGCGGCTTAGGGATTTTTTCAAAAAAAGTTTTTCAAACGTCGAGGGCTAATTCTGTTTCCGATGATAAAACCCCATCTGTTTCCACCGAGAAGCCTTTCAGGGGATCATTTGCAACAGCTTGGCATCATTTTTGAGTGAATTGCAGAACGTCAGATTTTTGCTGAAATTGTGACCGCGCGGCTTAGGGATTTTTTCAAAAAAAGTTGTTCAGACGTCGAGGGCTAAGTCTGCTTCCGATGATAAAAACCCATCTGTTTCCACTGAAAAACCTTTCAGCGGAGCGTTTGCAACAGCTTGGCATCATTTTTGAGTGAATTGCAGAACGTCAGATTTTTGCTGAAATTGTGACCGCGCGGCTTAGGGATTTTTTCACAAAAAATGGTTCAGACGTCGAGGGCTAATTCTGTTTTCGATGATAAAAACCCATCTGTTTCCACCGAAAAACCTTTCAGGGGATCCTTTGCAACAGCTTGGCACCATTTTTGAGTGAATTGCAGAACGTCAGATTTTTGCAGAAATTGTGACCGCGCGGCTTAGGGATTTTTTCAAAAAAAGTTGTTCATACGTAGAGGGCTATTTCTGTTTCCGATGATAAGAACCCATGTTTTTCCACCGAAAAACCTTTCAGGGCATCGTTTAGAACAGCTTGGCACCATTTTTGAGTGAATTGCAGAACGTCAGATTTTTGCTGAAATTGTGACCGCGCGGCTTAGGGCTTTTTCAAAAAAAGTTGTTCAGACGTCGAGGGCTAATTCTGTTTTTGATGATAAAAAACCATCTGTTTGCACCGAAAAACCTTTCAGGGGATCGTTTGCAACAGCTTGGCGCCATTTTTGAGTGAATTGCAGAACGTCAGATTTTTGCTGAAATTGTGAACGCGCGGCTTAGGGATTTTTTCAGAAAAAATGGTTCAGACGTCGAGGGCTAATTCTGTTTTCGATGATAAAAACCCATCTGTTTCCACTGAAAAACCTTTCAGGGGATCGTTTGCAACAGCTTGGCATCATTTTTGAGTGAATTGCAGAACGTCAGATTTTTGCTGAAATTGTGACCGCGGGTCTTAGGGATTTTTTCAAAAAAAGTTGTTCAGACGTCGAGGGCTAATTCTGTTTTCGATGATAAAAACCCATCTCTTTCCACCGAAAAACCTTTCAGGGGATCGTTTGCAACAGCTTGGCGCCATTTTTGAGTGAATTGCAGAACGTCAGATTTTTGCTGAAATTGTGAACGCGCGGCTGAGGGATTTTTTCAAAAAAAGTTTTTCAAACGTCGAGGGCTAATTCTGTTTCCGATGATAAAACCCCATCTGTTTCCACCGAGAAGCCTTTCAGGGGATCGTTTGCAACAGCTTGGCATCATTTTTGACTGAATTGCAGAACGTCAGATTTTTGCTGAAATTGTGACCGCGCGGCTTAGGGATTTTTTCAAAAAAAGTTGTTCAGACGTCGAGGGCTAAGTCTGCTTCCGATGATAAAAACCCATCTGTTTCCACTGAAAAACCTTTCAGGGGAGCGTTTGCAACAGCTTGGCATCATTTTTGAGTGAATTGCAGAACGTCAGATTTTTGCTGAAATTGTGACCGCGCGGCTTAAGGATTTTTTCAGAAAAAATGGTTCAGACGTCGAGGGCTAATTCTGTTTTCGATGATAAAAACCCATCTGTTTCCACCGAAAAACCTTTCAGGGGATCCTTTGCAACAGCTTGGCACCATTTTTGAGTGAATTGCAGAACGTCAGATTTTTGCAGAAATTGTGACCGCGCGGCTTAGGGATTTTTTCAAAAAAAGTTGTTCATACGTAGAGGGCTATTTCTGTTTCCGATGATAAGAACCCATGTTTTTCCACCGAAAAACCTTTCAGGGCATCGTTTACAACAGCTTGGCACCATTTTTGAGTGAATTGCAGAACGTCAGATTTTTGCTGAAATTGTGACCGCGCGGCTTAGGGATTTTTTCAGAAAAAATGGTTCAGACGTCGAGGGCTAATTCTGTTTTCGATGATAAAAACCCATCTGTTTCCACTGAAAAACCTTTCAGGGGATCGTTTGCAACAGCTTGGCATCATTTTTGAGTGAATTGCAGAACGTCAGATTTTTGCTGAAATTGTGACCGCGCGGCTTAGGGATTTTTTCAAAAAAAGTTGTTCAGACGTCGAGGGCTAATTCTGTTTTCGATGATAAAAACCCATCTCTTTCCACCGAAAAACCTTTCAGGGGATCGTTTGCAACAGCTTGGCGCCATTTTTGAGTGAATTGCAGAACGTCAGATTTTTGCTGAAATTGTGAACGCGCGGCTGAGGGATTTTTTCAAAAAAAGTTTTTCAAACGTCGAGGGCTAATTCTGTTTCCGATGATAAAACCCCATCTGTTTCCACCGAGAAGCCTTTCAGGGGATCGTTTGCAACAGCTTGGCATCATTTTTGAGTGAATTGCAGAACGTCAGATTTTTGCTGAAATTGTGACCGCGCGGCTTAGGGATTTTTTCAAAAAAAGTTGTTCAGACGTCGAGGGCTAAGTCTGCTTCCGATGATAAAAACCCATCTGTTTCCACTGAAAAACCTTTCAGGGGAGCGTTTGCAACAGCTTGGCATCATTTTTGAGTGAATTGCAGAACGTCAGATTTTTGCTGAAATTGTGACCGCGCGGCTTAGGGATTTTTTCAGAAAAAATGGTTCAGACGTCGAGGGCTAATTCTGTTTTCGATGATAAAAACCCATCTGTTTCCACCGAAAAACCTTTCAGGGGATCCTTTGCAACAGCTTGACACCATTTTTGAGTGAATTGCAGAACGTCAGATTTTTGCAGAAATTGTGACCGCGCGGCTTAGGGATTTTTTCAAAAAAAGTTGTTCATACGTAGAGGGCTATTTCTGTTTCCGATGATAAGAACCCATGTTTTTCCACCGAAAAACCTTTCAGGGCATCGTTTACAACAGCTTGGCACCATTTTTGAGTGAATTGCAGAACGTCAGATTTTTGCTGAAATTGTGACCGCGCGGCTTAGGGATTTTTTCAAAAAAAGTTGTTCAGACGTCGAGGGCTAAGTCTGTTTCCGATGATAAAAACCCATCTGTTTGCACCGAAAAACCTTTCAGGGGATCGTTTGCAACAGCTTGGCATCATTTTTGAGTGAATTGCAGAACGTCAGATTTTTCCTGAAATTGTGACCGCGCGGCTTAGGGATTTTTTCAGAAAAAATGGTTCAGACGTCGAGGGCTAATTCTGTTTTCGATGATAAAAACCCATCTGTTTCCACCGAAAAACCTTTCAGGGGATCCTTTGCAACAGCTTGGCACCATTTTTGAGTGAATTGCAGAACGTCAGATTTTTGCAGAAATTGTGACCGCGCGGCTTAGGGATTTTTTCAAAAAAAAGTTGTTCAAACGTAGAGGGCTATTTCTGTTTCCGATGATAAGAACCCATGTTTTTCCACCGAAAAACCTTTCAGGGGATCGTTTGCAACAGCTTGGCATCATTTTTGAGTGAATTGCAGAACGTCAGATTTTTGCTGAAATTGTGACCGCGCGGCTTAGGGATTTTTTCAAAAAAAGTTGTTCAGACGTCGAGGGCTAATTCTGTTTTCGATGATAAAAACCCATCTCTTTCCACCGAAAAACCTTTCAGGGGATCGTTTGCAACAGCTTGGCGCCATTTTTGAGTGAATTGCAGAACGTCAGATTTTTGCTGAAATTGTGAACGCGCGGCTTAGGGATTTTTTCAAAAAAAGTTTTTCAAACGTCGAGGGCTAATTCTGTTTCCGATGATAAAACCCCATCTGTTTCCACCGAGAAGCCTTTCAGGGGATCGTTTGCAACAGCTTGGCATCATTTTTGAGTGAATTGCAGAACGTCAGATTTTTGCTGAAATTGTGACCGCGCGGCTTAGGGATTTTTTCAGAAAAAATGGTTCAGACGTCGAGGGCTAATTCTGTTTTCGATGATAAAAACCCATCTGTTTCCACCGAAAAACCTTTCAGGGGATCCTTTGCAACAGCTTGGCACCATTTTTGAGTGAATTGCAGAACGTCAGATTTTTGCAGAAATTGTGACCGCGCGGCTTAGGGCTTTTTCAAAAAAAGTTGTTCAGACGTCGAGGGCTAATTCTGTTTTTGATGATAAAAAACCATCTGTTTGCACCGAAAAACCTTGCAGGGGATCGTTTGCAACAGCTTGGCATCATTTTTGAGTGAATTGCAGAACGTCAGATTTTTGCTGAAATTGTGACCGCGCGGCTTAGGGATTTTTTCAGAAAAAATGGTTCAGACGTCGAGGGCTAATTCTGTTTTCGATGATAAAAACCCATCTGTTTCCACTGAAAAACCTTTCAGGGGATCGTTTGCAACAGCTTGGCATCATTTTTGAGTGAATTGCAGAACGTCAGATTTTTGCTGAAATTGTGACCGCGCGGCTTAGGGATTTTTTCAAAAAAAGTTGTTCAGACGTCGAGGGCTAATTCTGTTTTCGATGATAAAAACCCATCTCTTTCCACCGAAAAACCTTTCAGGGGATCGTTTGCAACAGCTTGGCGCCATTTTTGAGTGAATTGCAGAACGTCAGATTTTTGCTGAAATTGTGAACGCGCGGCTTAGGGATTTTTTCAAAAAAAGTTTTTCAAACGTCGAGGGCTAATTCTGTTTCCGATGATAAAACCCCATCTGTTTCCACCGAGAAGCCTTTCAGGGGATCGTTTGCAACAGCTTGGCATCATTTTTGAGTGAATTGCAGAACGTCAGATTTTTGCTGAAATTGTGACCGCGCGGCTTAGGGATTTTTTCAAAAAAAGTTGTTCAGACGTCGAGGGCTAAGTCTGCTTCCGATGATAAAAACCCATCTGTTTCCACTGAAAAACCTTTCAGGGGATCGTTTGCAACAGCTTGGCATCATTTTTGAGTGAATTGCAGAACGTCAGATTTTTGCTGAAATTGTGACCGCGCGGCTTAGGGATTTTTTCAGAAAAAATGGTTCAGACGTCGAGGGCTAATTCTGTTTTCGATGATAAAAACCCATCTGTTTCCACCGAAAAACCTTTCAGGGGATCCTTTGCAACAGCTTGGCACCATTTTTGAGTGAATTGCAGAACGTCAGATTTTTGCAGAAATTGTGACCGCGCGGCTTAGGGATTTTTTCAAAAAAAGTTGTTCATACGTAGAGGGCTATTTCTGTTTCCGATGATAAGAACCCATGTTTTTCCACCGAAAAACCTTTCAGGGCATCGTTTACAACAGCTTGGCACCATTTTTGAGTGAATTGCAGAACGTCAGATTTTTGCTGAAATTGTGACCGCGCGGCTTAGGGATTTTTTCAAAAAAAGTTGTTCAGACGTCGAGGGCTAAGTCTGCTTCCGATGATAAAAACCCATCTGTTTCCACTGAAAAACCTTTCAGCGGAGCGTTTGCAACAGCTTGGCATCATTTTTGAGTGAATTGCAGAACGTCAGATTTTTGCTGAAATTGTGACCGCGCGGCTTAGGGATTTTTTCAGAAAAAATGGTTCAGACGTCGAGGGCTAATTCTGTTTTCGATGATAAAAACCCATCTGTTTCCACCGAAAAACCTTTCAGGGGATCCTTTGCAACAGCTTGGCACCATTTTTGAGTGAATTGCAGAACGTCAGATTTTTGCAGAAATTGTGACCGCGCGGCTTAGGGATTTTTTCAAAAAAAGTTGTTCATACGTAGAGGGCTATTTCTGTTTCCGATGATAAGAACCCATGTTTTTCCACCGAAAAACCTTTCAGGGCATCGTTTAGAACAGCTTGGCACCATTTTTGAGTGAATTGCAGAACGTCAGATTTTTGCTGAAATTGTGACCGCGCGGCTTAGGGCTTTTTCAAAAAAAGTTGTTCAGACGTCGAGGGCTAATTCTGTTTTTGATGATAAAAAACCATCTGTTTGCACCGAAAAACCTTTCAGGGGATCGTTTGCAACAGCTTGGCGCCATTTTTGAGTGAATTGCAGAACGTCAGATTTTTGCTGAAATTGTGAACGCGCGGCTTAGGGATTTTTTCAGAAAAAATGGTTCAGACGTCGAGGGCTAATTCTGTTTTCGATGATAAAAACCCATCTGTTTCCACTGAAAAACCTTTCAGGGGATCGTTTGCAACAGCTTGGCATCATTTTTGAGTGAATTGCAGAACGTCAGATTTTTGCTGAAATTGTGACCGCGGGTCTTAGGGATTTTTTCAAAAAAAGTTGTTCAGACGTCGAGGGCTAATTCTGTTTTCGATGATAAAAACCCATCTCTTTCCACCGAAAAACCTTTCAGGGGATCGTTTGCAACAGCTTGGCGCCATTTTTGAGTGAATTGCAGAACGTCAGATTTTTGCTGAAATTGTGAACGCGCGGCTGAGGGATTTTTTCAAAAAAAGTTTTTCAAACGTCGAGGGCTAATTCTGTTTCCGATGATAAAACCCCATCTGTTTCCACCGAGAAGCCTTTCAGGGGATCGTTTGCAACAGCTTGGCATCATTTTTGACTGAATTGCAGAACGTCAGATTTTTGCTGAAATTGTGACCGCGCGGCTTAGGGATTTTTTCAAAAAAAGTTGTTCAGACGTCGAGGGCTAAGTCTGCTTCCGATGATAAAAACCCATCTGTTTCCACTGAAAAACCTTTCAGGGGAGCGTTTGCAACAGCTTGGCATCATTTTTGAGTGAATTGCAGAACGTCAGATTTTTGCTGAAATTGTGACCGCGCGGCTTAAGGATTTTTTCAGAAAAAATGGTTCAGACGTCGAGGGCTAATTCTGTTTTCGATGATAAAAACCCATCTGTTTCCACCGAAAAACCTTTCAGGGGATCCTTTGCAACAGCTTGGCACCATTTTTGAGTGAATTGCAGAACGTCAGATTTTTGCAGAAATTGTGACCGCGCGGCTTAGGGATTTTTTCAAAAAAAGTTGTTCATACGTAGAGGGCTATTTCTGTTTCCGATGATAAGAACCCATGTTTTTCCACCGAAAAACCTTTCAGGGCATCGTTTACAACAGCTTGGCACCATTTTTGAGTGAATTGCAGAACGTCAGATTTTTGCTGAAATTGTGACCGCGCGGCTTAGGGATTTTTTCAGAAAAAATGGTTCAGACGTCGAGGGCTAATTCTGTTTTCGATGATAAAAACCCATCTGTTTCCACTGAAAAACCTTTCAGGGGATCGTTTGCAACAGCTTGGCATCATTTTTGAGTGAATTGCAGAACGTCAGATTTTTGCTGAAATTGTGACCGCGCGGCTTAGGGATTTTTTCAAAAAAAGTTGTTCAGACGTCGAGGGCTAATTCTGTTTTCGATGATAAAAACCCATCTCTTTCCACCGAAAAACCTTTCAGGGGATCGTTTGCAACAGCTTGGCGCCATTTTTGAGTGAATTGCAGAACGTCAGATTTTTGCTGAAATTGTGAACGCGCGGCTGAGGGATTTTTTCAAAAAAAGTTTTTCAAACGTCGAGGGCTAATTCTGTTTCCGATGATAAAACCCCATCTGTTTCCACCGAGAAGCCTTTCAGGGGATCGTTTGCAACAGCTTGGCATCATTTTTGAGTGAATTGCAGAACGTCAGATTTTTGCTGAAATTGTGACCGCGCGGCTTAGGGATTTTTTCAAAAAAAGTTGTTCAGACGTCGAGGGCTAAGTCTGCTTCCGATGATAAAAACCCATCTGTTTCCACTGAAAAACCTTTCAGGGGAGCGTTTGCAACAGCTTGGCATCATTTTTGAGTGAATTGCAGAACGTCAGATTTTTGCTGAAATTGTGACCGCGCGGCTTAGGGATTTTTTCAGAAAAAATGGTTCAGACGTCGAGGGCTAATTCTGTTTTCGATGATAAAAACCCATCTGTTTCCACCGAAAAACCTTTCAGGGGATCCTTTGCAACAGCTTGACACCATTTTTGAGTGAATTGCAGAACGTCAGATTTTTGCAGAAATTGTGACCGCGCGGCTTAGGGATTTTTTCAAAAAAAGTTGTTCATACGTAGAGGGCTATTTCTGTTTCCGATGATAAGAACCCATGTTTTTCCACCGAAAAACCTTTCAGGGCATCGTTTACAACAGCTTGGCACCATTTTTGAGTGAATTGCAGAACGTCAGATTTTTGCTGAAATTGTGACCGCGCGGCTTAGGGATTTTTTCAAAAAAAGTTGTTCAGACGTCGAGGGCTAAGTCTGTTTCCGATGATAAAAACCCATCTGTTTGCACCGAAAAACCTTTCAGGGGATCGTTTGCAACAGCTTGGCATCATTTTTGAGTGAATTGCAGAACGTCAGATTTTTCCTGAAATTGTGACCGCGCGGCTTAGGGATTTTTTCAGAAAAAATGGTTCAGACGTCGAGGGCTAATTCTGTTTTCGATGATAAAAACCCATCTGTTTCCACCGAAAAACCTTTCAGGGGATCCTTTGCAACAGCTTGGCACCATTTTTGAGTGAATTGCAGAACGTCAGATTTTTGCAGAAATTGTGACCGCGCGGCTTAGGGATTTTTTCAAAAAAAAGTTGTTCAAACGTAGAGGGCTATTTCTGTTTCCGATGATAAGAACCCATGTTTTTCCACCGAAAAACCTTTCAGGGGATCGTTTGCAACAGCTTGGCATCATTTTTGAGTGAATTGCAGAACGTCAGATTTTTGCTGAAATTGTGACCGCGCGGCTTAGGGATTTTTTCAAAAAAAGTTGTTCAGACGTCGAGGGCTAATTCTGTTTTCGATGATAAAAACCCATCTCTTTCCACCGAAAAACCTTTCAGGGGATCGTTTGCAACAGCTTGGCGCCATTTTTGAGTGAATTGCAGAACGTCAGATTTTTGCTGAAATTGTGAACGCGCGGCTTAGGGATTTTTTCAAAAAAAGTTTTTCAAACGTCGAGGGCTAATTCTGTTTCCGATGATAAAACCCCATCTGTTTCCACCGAGAAGCCTTTCAGGGGATCGTTTGCAACAGCTTGGCATCATTTTTGAGTGAATTGCAGAACGTCAGATTTTTGCTGAAATTGTGACCGCGCGGCTTAGGGATTTTTTCAGAAAAAATGGTTCAGACGTCGAGGGCTAATTCTGTTTTCGATGATAAAAACCCATCTGTTTCCACCGAAAAACCTTTCAGGGGATCCTTTGCAACAGCTTGGCACCATTTTTGAGTGAATTGCAGAACGTCAGATTTTTGCAGAAATTGTGACCGCGCGGCTTAGGGCTTTTTCAAAAAAAGTTGTTCAGACGTCGAGGGCTAATTCTGTTTTTGATGATAAAAAACCATCTGTTTGCACCGAAAAACCTTGCAGGGGATCGTTTGCAACAGCTTGGCATCATTTTTGAGTGAATTGCAGAACGTCAGATTTTTGCTGAAATTGTGACCGCGCGGCTTAGGGATTTTTTCAGAAAAAATGGTTCAGACGTCGAGGGCTAATTCTGTTTTCGATGATAAAAACCCATCTGTTTCCACTGAAAAACCTTTCAGGGGATCGTTTGCAACAGCTTGGCATCATTTTTGAGTGAATTGCAGAACGTCAGATTTTTGCTGAAATTGTGACCGCGCGGCTTAGGGATTTTTTCAAAAAAAGTTGTTCAGACGTCGAGGGCTAATTCTGTTTTCGATGATAAAAACCCATCTCTTTCCACCGAAAAACCTTTCAGGGGATCGTTTGCAACAGCTTGGCGCCATTTTTGAGTGAATTGCAGAACGTCAGATTTTTGCTGAAATTGTGAACGCGCGGCTTAGGGATTTTTTCAAAAAAAGTTTTTCAAACGTCGAGGGCTAATTCTGTTTCCGATGATAAAACCCCATCTGTTTCCACCGAGAAGCCTTTCAGGGGATCGTTTGCAACAGCTTGGCATCATTTTTGAGTGAATTGCAGAACGTCAGATTTTTGCTGAAATTGTGACCGCGCGGCTTAGGGATTTTTTCAAAAAAAGTTGTTCAGACGTCGAGGGCTAAGTCTGCTTCCGATGATAAAAACCCATCTGTTTCCACTGAAAAACCTTTCAGGGGATCGTTTGCAACAGCTTGGCATCATTTTTGAGTGAATTGCAGAACGTCAGATTTTTGCTGAAATTGTGACCGCGCGGCTTAGGGATTTTTTCAGAAAAAATGGTTCAGACGTCGAGGGCTAATTCTGTTTTCGATGATAAAAACCCATCTGTTTCCACCGAAAAACCTTTCAGGGGATCCTTTGCAACAGCTTGGCACCATTTTTGAGTGAATTGCAGAACGTCAGATTTTTGCAGAAATTGTGACCGCGCGGCTTAGGGATTTTTTCAAAAAAAGTTGTTCATACGTAGAGGGCTATTTCTGTTTCCGATGATAAGAACCCATGTTTTTCCACCGAAAAACCTTTCAGGGCATCGTTTACAACAGCTTGGCACCATTTTTGAGTGAATTGCAGAACGTCAGATTTTTGCTGAAATTGTGACCGCGCGGCTTAGGGATTTTTTCAAAAAAAGTTGTTCAGACGTCGAGGGCTAAGTCTGTTTCCGATGATAAAAACCCATCTGTTTGCACCGAAAAACCTTTCAGGGGATCGTTTGCAACAGCTTGGCATCATTTTTGAGTGAATTGCAGAACGTCAGATTTTTCCTGAAATTGTGACCGCGCGGCTTAGGGATTTTTTCAGAAAAAATGGTTCAGACGTCGAGGGCTAATTCTGTTTTCGATGATAAAAACCCATCTGTTTCCACCGAAAAACCTTTCAGGGGATCCTTTGCAACAGCTTGGCACCATTTTTGAGTGAATTGCAGAACGTCAGATTTTTGCAGAAATTGTGACCGCGCGGCTTAGGGATTTTTTCAAAAAAAGTTGTTCATACGTAGAGGGCTATTTCTGTTTCCGATGATAAGAACCCATGTTTTTCCACCGAAAAACCTTTCAGGGCATCGTTTAGAACAGCTTGGCACCATTTTTGAGTGAATTGCAGAACGTCAGATTTTTGCTGAAATTGTGACCGCGCGGCTTAGGGATTTTTTCAAAAAAAGTTGTTCAGACGTCGAGGGCTAATTCTGTTTTCGATGATAAAAACCCATCTGTTTCCACCGAAAAACCTTTCAGGGGATCGTTTGCAACAGCTTGGCATCATTTTTGAGTGAATTGCAGAACGTCAGATTTTTGCTGAAATTGTGACCGCGCGGCTTAGGGATTTTTTCAAAAAAAGTTGTTCAGACGTCGAGGGCTAATTCTGTTTTCGATGATAAAAACCCATCTCTTTCCACCGAAAAACCTTTCAGGGGATCGTTTGCAACAGCTTGGCGCCATTTTTGAGTGAATTGCAGAACGTCAGATTTTTGCTGAAATTGTGAACGCGCGGCTTAGGGATTTTTTCAAAAAAAGTTTTTCAAACGTCGAGGGCTAATTCTGTTTCCGATGATAAAACCCCATCTGTTTCCACCGAGAAGCCTTTCAGGGGATCGTTTGCAACAGCTTGGCATCATTTTTGAGTGAATTGCAGAACGTCAGATTTTTGCTGAAATTGTGACCGCGCGGCTTAGGGATTTTTTCAGAAAAAATGGTTCAGACGTCGAGGGCTAATTCTGTTTTCGATGATAAAAACCCATCTGTTTCCAACGAAAAACCTTTCAGGGGATCCTTTGCAACAGCTTGGCACCATTTTTGAGTGAATTGCAGAACGTCAGATTTTTGCAGAAATTGTGACCGCGCGGCTTAGGGATTTTTTCAAAAAAAGTTGTTCAGACGTCGAGGGCTAATTCTGTTTTCGATGATAAAAACCCATCTCTTTCCACCGAAAAACCTTTCAGGGGATCGTTTGCAACAGCTTGGCGCCATTTTTGAGTGAATTGCAGAACGTCAGATTTTTGCTGAAATTGTGAACGCGCGGCTTAGGGATTTTTTCAAAAAAAGTTTTTCAAACGTCGAGGGCTAATTCTGTTTCCGATGATAAAACCCCATCTGTTTCCACCGAGAAGCCTTTCAGGGGATCGTTTGCAACAGCTTGGCATCATTTTTGAGTGAATTGCAGAACGTCAGATTTTTGCTGAAATTGTGACCGCGCCGCTTAGGGATTTTTTCAAAAAAAGTTGTTCAGACGTCGAGGGCTAAGTCTGCTTCCGATGATAAAAACCCATCTGTTTCCACTGAAAAACCTTTCAGGGGAGCGTTTGCAACAGCTTGGCATCATTTTTGAGTGAATTGCAGAACGTCAGATTTTTGCTGAAATTGTGACCGCGCGGCTTAGGGATTTTTTCAGAAAAAATGGTTCAGACGTCGAGGGCTAATTCTGTTTTCGATGATAAAAACCCATCTGTTTCCACTGAAAAACCTTTCAGGGGATCGTTTGCAACAGCTTGGCATCATTTTTGAGTGAATTGCAGAACGTCAGATTTTTGCAGAAATTGTGACCGCGCGGCTTAGGGATTTTTTCAAAAAAAGTTGTTCAGACGTCGAGGGCTAATTCTGTTTTCGATGATAAAAACCCATCTCTTTCCACCGAAAAACCTTTCAGGGGATCGTTTGCAACAGCTTGGCGCCATTTTTGAGTGAATTGCAGAACGTCAGATTTTTGCTGAAATTGTGAACGCGCGGCTTAGGGATTTTTTCAAAAAAAGTTTTTCAAACGTCGAGGGCTAATTCTGTTTCCGATGATAAAACCCCATCTGTTTCCACCGAGAAGCCTTTCAGGGGATCGTTTGCAACAGCTTGGCATCATTTTTGAGTGAATTGCAGAACGTCAGATTTTTGCTGAAATTGTGACCGCGCGGCTTAGGGATTTTTTCAAAAAAAGTTGTTCAGACGTCGAGGGCTAAGTCTGCTTCCGATGATAAAAACCCATCTGTTTCCACTGAAAAACCTTTCAGGGGAGCGTTTGCAACAGCTTGGCATCATTTTTGAGTGAATTGCAGAACGTCAGATTTTTGCTGAAATTGTGACCGCGCGGCTTAGGGATTTTTTCAGAAAAAATGGTTCAGACGTCGAGGGCTAATTCTGTTTTCGATGATAAAAACCCATCTGTTTCCACCGAAAAACCTTTCAGGGGATCCTTTGCAACAGCTTGGCACCATTTTTGAGTGAATTGCAGAACGTCAGATTTTTGCAGAAATTGTGACCGCGCGGCTTAGGGATTTTTTCAAAAAAAGTTGTTCATACGTAGAGGGCTATTTCTGTTTCCGATGATAAGAACCCATGTTTTTCCACCGAAAAACCTTTCAGGGCATCGTTTACAACAGCTTGGCACCATTTTTGAGTGAATTGCAGAACGTCAGATTTTTGCTGAAATTGTGACCGCGCGGCTTAGGGATTTTTTCAAAAAAAGTTGTTCAGACGTCGAGGGCTAAGTCTGTTTCCGATGATAAAAACCCATCTGTTTGCACCGAAAAACCTTTCAGGGGATCGTTTGCAACAGCTTGGCATCATTTTTGAGTGAATTGCAGAACGTCAGATTTTTCCTGAAATTGTGACCGCGCGGCTTAGGGATTTTTTCAGAAAAAATGGTTCAGACGTCGAGGGCTAATTCTGTTTTCGATGATAAAAACCCATCTGTTTCCACCGAAAAACCTTTCAGGGGATCCTTTGCAACAGCTTGGCACCATTTTTGAGTGAATTGCAGAACGTCAGATTTTTGCAGAAATTGTGACCGCGCGGCTTAGGGATTTTTTCAAAAAAAAGTTGTTCAAACGTAGAGGGCTATTTCTGTTTCCGATGATAAGAACCCATGTTTTTCCACCGAAAAACCTTTCAGGGCATCGTTTACAACAGCTTGGCACCATTTTTGAGTGAATTGCAGAACGTCAGATTTTTGCTGAAATTGTGACCGCGCGGCTTAGGGCTTTTTCAAAAAAAGTTGTTCAGACGTCGAGGGCTAATTCTGTTTTTGATGATAAAAACCCATCTGTTTGCACCGAAAAACCTTTCAGGGGATCGTTTGCAACAGCTTGGCATCATTTTTGAGTGAATTGCAGAACGTCAGATTTTTGCTGAAATTGTGACCGCGCGGCTTAGGGATTTTTTCAAAAAAAGTTGTTCAGACGTCACACGGCTAGTTCCGTTTCCGATGATAAAAACCCATCTGTTTCCCCCGAGAAACCTTTCAGGGGATCGTTTGCAACAGCTTGGCGCCATTTTTGAGTGAATTGCAGAACGTCAGATTTTTGCTGAAATTGTGAACGCGCGGCTTAGGGATTTTTTCAAAAAAAGTTTTTCAAACGTCGAGGGCTAATTCTGTTTCCGATGATAAAACCCCATCTGTTTCCACCGAGAAGCCTTTCAGGGGATCGTTTGCAACAGCTTGGCATCATTTTTGAGTGAATTGCAGAACGTCAGATTTTTGCTGAAATTGTGACCGCGCGGCTTAGGGATTTTTTCAGAAAAAATGGTTCAGACGTCGAGGGCTAATTCTGTTTTCGATGATAAAAACCCATCTGTTTCCACCGAAAAACCTTTCAGGGGATCCTTTGCAACAGCTTGGCACCATTTTTGAGTGAATTGCAGAACGTCAGATTTTTGCAGAAATTGTGACCGCGCGGCTTAGGGATTTTTTCAAAAAAAAGTTGTTCAAACGTAGAGGGCTATTTCTGTTTCCGATGATAAGAACCCATGTTTTTCCACCGAAAAACCTTTCAGGGCATCGTTTACAACAGCTTGGCACCATTTTTGAGTGAATTGCAGAACGTCAGATTTTTGCTGAAATTGTGACCGCGCGGCTTAGGGCTTTTTCAAAAAAAGTTGTTCAGACGTCGAGGGCTAATTCTGTTTTTGATGATAAAAAACCATCTGTTTGCACCGAAAAACCTTTCAGGGGATCGTTTGCAACAGCTTGGCATCATTTTTGAGTGAATTGCAGAACGTCAGATTTTTGCTGAAATTGTGACCGCGCGGCTTAGGGATTTTTTCAGAAAAAATGGTTCAGACGTCGAGGGCTAATTCTGTTTTCGATGATAAAAACCCATCTGTTTCCACTGAAAAACCTTTCAGGGGATCGTTTGCAACAGCTTGGCATCATTTTTGAGTGAATTGCAGAACGTCAGATTTTTGCTGAAATTGTGACCGCGCGGCTTAGGGATTTTTTCAAAAAAAGTTGTTCAGACGTCGAGGGCTAATTCTGTTTTCGATGATAAAAACCCATCTCTTTCCACCGAAAAACCTTTCAGGTGATCGTTTGCAACAGCTTGGCGCCATTTTTGAGTGAATTGCAGAACGTCAGATTTTTGCTGAAATTGTGAACGCGCGGCTTAGGGATTTTTTCAAAAAAAGTTTTTCAAACGTCGAGGGCTAATTCTGTTTCCGATGATAAAACCCCATCTGTTTCCACCGAGAAGCCTTTCAGGGGATCGTTTGCAACAGCTTGGCATCATTTTTGAGTGAATTGCAGAACGTCAGATTTTTGCTGAAATTGTGACCGCGCGGCTTAGGGATTTTTTCAAAAAAAGTTGTTCAGACGTCGAGGGCTAAGTCTGCTTCCGATGATAAAAACCCATCTGTTTCCACTGAAAAACCTTTCAGGGGAGCGTTTGCAACAGCTTGGCATCATTTTTGAGTGAATTGCAGAACGTCAGATTTTTGCTGAAATTGTGACCGCGCGGCTTAGGGATTTTTTCAGAAAAAATGGTTCAGACGTCGAGGGCTAATTCTGTTTTCGATGATAAAAACCCATCTGTTTCCACCGAAAAACCTTTCAGGGGATCCTTTGCAACAGCTTGGCACCATTTTTGAGTGAATTGCAGAACGTCAGATTTTTGCAGAAATTGTGACCGCGCGGCTTAGGGATTTTTTCAAAAAAAGTTGTTCATACGTAGAGGGCTATTTCTGTTTCCGATGATAAGAACCCATGTTTTTCCACCGAAAAACCTTTCAGGGCATCGTTTACAACAGCTTGGCACCATTTTTGAGTGAATTGCAGAACGTCAGATTTTTGCTGAAATTGTGACCGCGCGGCTTAGGGATTTTTTCAAAAAAAGTTGTTCAGACGTCGAGGGCTAAGTCTGTTTCCGATGATAAAAACCCATCTGTTTGCACCGAAAAACCTTTCAGGGGATCGTTTGCAACAGCTTGGCATCATTTTTGAGTGAATTGCAGAACGTCAGATTTTTCCTGAAATTGTGACCGCGCGGCTTAGGGATTTTTTCAGAAAAAATGGTTCAGACGTCGAGGGCTAATTCTGTTTTCGATGATAAAAACCCATCTGTTTCCACCGAAAAACCTTTCAGGGGATCCTTTGCAACAGCTTGGCACCATTTTTGAGTGAATTGCAGAACGTCAGATTTTTGCAGAAATTGTGACCGCGCGGCTTAGGGATTTTTTCAAAAAAAAGTTGTTCAAACGTAGAGGGCTATTTCTGTTTCCGATGATAAGAACCCATGTTTTTCCACCGAAAAACCTTTCAGGGCATCGTTTACAACAGCTTGGCACCATTTTTGAGTGAATTGCAGAACGTCAGATTTTTGCTGAAATTGTGACCGCGCGGCTTAGGGCTTTTTCAAAAAAAGTTGTTCAGACGTCGAGGGCTAATTCTGTTTTTGATGATAAAAACCCATCTGTTTGCACCGAAAAACCTTTCAGGGGATCGTTTGCAACAGCTTGGCATCATTTTTGAGTGAATTGCAGAACGTCAGATTTTTGCTGAAATTGTGACCGCGCGGCTTAGGGATTTTTTCAGAAAAAATGGTTCAGACGTCGAGGGCTAATTCTGTTTTCGATGATAAAAACCCATCTGTTTCCACTGAAAAACCTTTCAGGGGATCGTTTGCAACAGCTTGGCATCATTTTTGAGTGAATTGCAGAACGTCAGATTTTTGCTGAAATTGTGACCGCGCGGCTTAGGGATTTTTTCAAAAAAAGTTGTTCAGACGTCGAGGGCTAATTCTGTTTTCGATGATAAAAACCCATCTCTTTCCACCGAAAAACCTTTCAGGGGATCGTTTGCAACAGCTTGGCGCCATTTTTGAGTGAATTGCAGAACGTCAGATTTTTGCTGAAATTGTGAACGCGCGGCTTAGGGATTTTTTCAAAAAAAGTTTTTCAAACGTCGAGGGCTAATTCTGTTTCCGATGATAAAACCCCATCTGTTTCCACCGAGAAGCCTTTCAGGGGATCGTTTGCAACAGCTTGGCATCATTTTTGAGTGAATTGCAGAACGTCAGATTTTTGCTGAAATTGTGACCGCGCGGCTTAGGGATTTTTTCAAAAAAAGTTGTTCAGACGTCGAGGGCTAAGTCTGCTTCCGATGATAAAAACCCATCTGTTTCCACTGAAAAACCTTTCAGGGGAGCGTTTGCAACAGCTTGGCATCATTTTTGAGTGAATTGCAGAACGTCAGATTTTTGCTGAAATTGTGACCGCGCGGCTTAGGGATTTTTTCAGAAAAAATGGTTCAGACGTCGAGGGCTAATTCTGTTTTCGATGATAAAAACCCATCTGTTTCCACCGAAAAACCTTTCAGGGGATCCTTTGCAACAGCTTGGCACCATTTTTGAGTGAATTGCAGAACGTCAGATTTTTGCAGAAATTGTGACCGCGCGGCTTAGGGATTTTTTCAAAAAAAGTTGTTCATACGTAGAGGGCTATTTCTGTTTCCGATGATAAGAACCCATGTTTTTCCACCGAAAAACCTTTCAGGGGATCCTTTGCAACAGCTTGGCACCATTTTTGAGTGAATTGCAGAACGTCAGATTTTTGCTGAAATTGTGACCGCGCGGCTTAGGGATTTTTTCAAAAAAAGTTGTTCAGACGTCGAGGGCTAAGTCTGTTTCCGATGATAAAAACCCATCTGTTTGCACCGAAAAACCTTTCAGGGGATCGTTTGCAACAGCTTGGCATCATTTTTGAGTGAATTGCAGAACGTCAGATTTTTGCTGAAATTGTGACCGCGCGGCTTAGGGCTTTTTCAAAAAAAGTTGTTCAGACGTCGAGGGCTAATTCTGTTTTTGATGATAAAAACCCATCTGTTTGCACCGAAAAACCTTTCAGGGGATCGTTTGCAACAGCTTGGCATCATTTTTGAGTGAATTGCAGAACGTCAGATTTTTGCTGAAATTGTGACCGCGCGGCTTAGGGATTTTTTCAAAAAAAGTTGTTCAGACGTCACACGGCTAGTTCCGTTTCCGATGATAAAAACCCATCTGTTTCCCCCGAGAAACCTTTCAGGGGATCGTTTGCAACAGCTTGGCGCCATTTTTGAGTGAATTGCAGAACGTCAGATTTTTGCTGAAATTGTGAACGCGCGGCTTAGGGATTTTTTCAAAAAAAGTTTTTCAAACGTCGAGGGCTAATTCTGTTTCCGATGATAAAACCCCATCTGTTTCCACCGAGAAGCCTTTCAGGGGATCGTTTGCAACAGCTTGGCATCATTTTTGAGTGAATTGCAGAACGTCAGATTTTTGCTGAAATTGTGACCGCGCGGCTTAGGGATTTTTTCAAAAAAAGTTGTTCAGACGTCGAGGGCTAAGTCTGCTTCCGATGATAAAAACCCATCTGTTTCCACTGAAAAACCTTTCAGGGGAGCGTTTGCAACAGCTTGGCATCATTTTTGAGTGAATTGCAGAACGTCAGATTTTTGCTGAAATTGTGACCGCGCGGCTTAGGGATTTTTTCAGAAAAAATGGTTCAGACGTCGAGGGCTAATTCTGTTTCCGATGATAAAAACCCATCTGTTTCCACCGAAAAACCTTTCAGGGGATCCTTTGCAACAGCTTGGCACCATTTTTGAGTGAATTGCAGAACGTCAGATTTTTGCAGAAATTGTGACCGCGCGGCTTAGGGATTTTTTCAAAAAAAAGTTGTTCAAACGTAGAGGGCTATTTCTGTTTCCGATGATAAGAACCCATGTTTTTCCACCGAAAAACCTTTCAGGGCATCGTTTACAACAGCTTGGAACCATTTTTGAGTGAATTGCAGAACGTCAGATTTTTGCTGAAATTGTGACCGCGCGGCTTAGGGCTTTTTCAAAAAAAGTTGTTCAGACGTCGAGGGCTAATTCTGTTTTTGATGATAAAAAACCATCTGTTTGCACCGAAAAACCTTTCAGGGGATCGTTTGCAACAGCTTGGCATCATTTTTGAGTGAATTGCAGAACGTCAGATTTTTGCTGAAATTGTGACCGCGCGGCTTAGGGATTTTTTCAGAAAAAATGGTTCAGACGTCGAGGGCTAATTCTGTTTTCGATGATAAAAACCCATCTGTTTCCACTGAAAAACCTTTCAGGGGATCGTTTGCAACAGCTTGGCATCATTTTTGAGTGAATTGCAGAACGTCAGATTTTTGCTGAAATTGTGACCGCGCGGCTTAGGGATTTTTTCAAAAAAAGTTGTTCAGACGTCGAGGGCTAATTCTGTTTTCGATGATAAAAACCCATCTCTTTCCACCGAAAAACCTTTCAGGGGATCGTTTGCAACAGCTTGGCGCCATTTTTGAGTGAATTGCAGAACGTCAGATTTTTGCTGAAATTGTGAACGCGCGGCTTAGGGATTTTTTCAAAAAAAGTTTTTCAAACGTCGAGGGCTAATTCTGTTTCCGATGATAAAACCCCATCTGTTTCCACCGAGAAGCCTTTCAGGGGATCGTTTGCAACAGCTTGGCATCATTTTTGAGTGAATTGCAGAACGTCAGATTTTTGCTGAAATTGTGACCGCGCGGCTTAGGGATTTTTTCAAAAAAAGTTGTTCAGACGTCGAGGGCTAAGTCTGCTTCCGATGATAAAAACCCATCTGTTTCCACTGAAAAACCTTTCAGGGGAGCGTTTGCAACAGCTTGGCATCATTTTTGAGTGAATTGCAGAACGTCAGATTTTTGCTGAAATTGTGACCGCGCGGCTTAGGGATTTTTTCATAAAAAATGGTTCAGACGTCGAGGGCTAATTCTGTTTTCGATGATAAAAACCCATCTGTTTCCACCGAAAAACCTTTCAGGGGATCCTTTGCAACAGCTTGGCACCATTTTTGAGTGAATTGCAGAACGTCAGATTTTTGCAGAAATTGTGACCGCGCGGCTTAGGGATTTTTTCAAAAAAAGTTGTTCATACGTAGAGGGCTATTTCTGTTTCCGATGATAAGAACCCATGTTTTTCCACCGAAAAACCTTTCAGGGCATCGTTTACAACAGCTTGGCACCATTTTTGAGTGAATTGCAGAACGTCAGATTTTTGCTGAAATTGTGACCGCGCGGCTTAGGGATTTTTTCAAAAAAAGTTGTTCAGACGTCGAGGGCTAATTCTGTTTTCGATGATAAAAACCCATCTGTTTCCACCGAAAAACCTTTCAGGGGATCCTTTGCAACAGCTTGGCACCATTTTTGAGTGAATTGCAGAACGTCAGATTTTTGCAGAAATTGTGACCGCGCGGCTTAGGGATTTTTTCAAAAAAAAGTTGTTCAAACGTAGAGGGCTAATTCTGTTTTTGATGATAAAAACCCATCTGTTTGCACCGAAAAACCTTTCAGGGGATCGTTTGCAACAGCTTGGCATCATTTTTGAGTGAATTGCAGAACGTCAGATTTTTGCTGAAATTGTGACCGCGCGGCTTAGGGATTTTTTCAGAAAAAATGGTTCAGACGTCGAGGGCTAATTCTGTTTTCGATGATAAAAACCCATCTGTTTCCACTGAAAAACCTTTCAGGGGATCGTTTGCAACAGCTTGGCATCATTTTTGAGTGAATTGCAGAACGTCAGATTTTTGCTGAAATTGTGACCGCGCGGCTTAGGGATTTTTTCAAAAAAAGTTGTTCAGACGTCGAGGGCTAATTCTGTTTTCGATGATAAAAACCCATCTCTTTCCACCGAAAAACCTTTCAGGGGATCGTTTGCAACAGCTTGGCGCCATTTTTGAGTGAATTGCAGAACGTCAGATTTTTGCTGAAATTGTGAACGCGCGGCTTAGGGATTTTTTCAAAAAAAGTTTTTCAAACGTCGAGGGCTAATTCTGTTTCCGATGATAAAACCCCATCTGTTTCCACCGAGAAGCCTTTCAGGGGATCGTTTGCAACAGCTTGGCATCATTTTTGAGTGAATTGCAGAACGTCAGATTTTTGCTGAAATTGTGACCGCGCGGCTTAGGGATTTTTTCAAAAAAAGTTGTTCAGACGTCGAGGGCTAAGTCTGCTTCCGATGATAAAAACCCATCTGTTTCCACTGAAAAACCTTTCAGGGGAGCGTTTGCAACAGCTTGGCATCATTTTTGAGTGAATTGCAGAACGTCAGATTTTTGCTGAAATTGTGACCGCGCGGCTTAGGGATTTTTTCAGAAAAAATGGTTCAGACGTCGAGGGCTAATTCTGTTTTCGATGATAAAAACCCATCTGTTTCCACCGAAAAACCTTTCAGGGGATCCTTTGCAACAGCTTGGCACCATTTTTGAGTGAATTGCAGAACGTCAGATTTTTGCTGAAATTGTGACCGCGCGGCTTAGGTATTTTTTCAAAAAAAAGTTGTTCAAACGTAGAGGGCTATTTCTGTTTCCGATGATAAGAACCCATGTTTTTCCACCGAAAAACCTTTCAGGGCATCGTTTACAACAGCTTGGCACCATTTTTGAGTGAATTGCAGAACGTCAGATTTTTGCTGAAATTGTGACCGCGCGGCTTAGGGCTTTTTCAAAAAAAGTTGTTCAGACGTCGAGGGCTAATTCTGTTTTTGATGATAAAAAACCATCTGTTTGCACCGAAAAACCTTTCAGGGGATCGTTTGCAACAGCTTGGCATCATTTTTGAGTGAATTGCAGAACGTCAGATTTTTGCTGAAATTGTGACCGCGCGGCTTAGGGATTTTTTCAGAAAAAATGGTTCAGACGTCGAGGGCTAATTCTGTTTTCGATGATAAAAACCCATCTGTTTCCACTGAAAAACCTTTCAGGGGATCGTTTGCAACAGCTTGGCATCATTTTTGAGTGAATTGCAGAACGTCAGATTTTTGCTGAAATTGTGACCGCGCGGCTTAGGGATTTTTTCAAAAAAAGTTGTTCAGACGTCGAGGGCTAATTCTGTTTTCGATGATAAAAACCCATCTCTTTCCACCGAAAAACCTTTCAGGGGATCGTTTGCAACAGCTTGGCGCCATTTTTGAGTGAATTGCAGAACGTCAGATTTTTGCTGAAATTGTGAACGCGCGGCTTAGGGATTTTTTCAAAAAAAGTTTTTCAAACGTCGAGGGCTAATTCTGTTTCCGATGATAAAACCCCATCTGTTTCCACCGAGAAGCCTTTCAGGGGATCGTTTGCAACAGCTTGGCATCATTTTTGAGTGAATTGCAGAACGTCAGATTTTTGCTGAAATTGTGACCGCGCGGCTTAGGGATTTTTTCAAAAAAAGTTGTTCAGACGTCGAGGGCTAAGTCTGCTTCCGATGATAAAAACCCATCTGTTTCCACTGAAAAACCTTTCAGGGGAGCGTTTGCAACAGCTTGGCATCATTTTTGAGTGAATTGCAGAACGTCAGATTTTTGCTGAAATTGTGACCGCGCGGCTTAGGGATTTTTTCAGAAAAAATGGTTCAGACGTCGAGGGCTAATTCTGTTTTCGATGATAAAAACCCATCTGTTTCCACCGAAAAACCTTTCAGGGGATCCTTTGCAACAGCTTGGCACCATTTTTGAGTGAATTGCAGAACGTCAGATTTTTGCAGAAATTGTGACCGCGCGGCTTAGGGATTTTTTCAAAAAAAGTTGTTCATACGTAGAGGGCTATTTCTGTTTCCGATGATAAGAACCCATGTTTTTCCACCGAAAAACCTTTCAGGGGATCCTTTGCAACAGCTTGGCACCATTTTTGAGTGAATTGCAGAACGTCAGATTTTTGCTGAAATTGTGACCGCGCGGCTTAGGGATTTTTTCAAAAAAAGTTGTTCAGACGTCGAGGGCTAAGTCTGTTTCCGATGATAAAAACCCATCTGTTTGCACCGAAAAACCTTTCAGGGGATCGTTTGCAACAGCTTGGCATCATTTTTGAGTGAATTGCAGAACGTCAGATTTTTGCTGAAATTGTGACCGCGCGGCTTAGGGCTTTTTCAAAAAAAGTTGTTCAGACGTCGAGGGCTAATTCTGTTTTTGATGATAAAAACCCATCTGTTTGCACCGAAAAACCTTTCAGGGGATCGTTTGCAACAGCTTGGCATCATTTTTGAGTGAATTGCAGAACGTCAGATTTTTGCTGAAATTGTGACCGCGCGGCTTAGGGATTTTTTCAAAAAAAGTTGTTCAGACGTCACACGGCTAGTTCCGTTTCCGATGATAAAAACCCATCTGTTTCCCCCGAGAAACCTTTCAGGGGATCGTTTGCAACAGCTTGGCGCCATTTTTGAGTGAATTGCAGAACGTCAGATTTTTGCTGAAATTGTGAACGCGCGGCTTAGGGATTTTTTCAAAAAAAGTTTTTCAAACGTCGAGGGCTAATTCTGTTTCCGATGATAAAACCCCATCTGTTTCCACCGAGAAGCCTTTCAGGGGATCGTTTGCAACAGCTTGGCATCATTTTTGAGTGAATTGCAGAACGTCAGATTTTTGCTGAAATTGTGACCGCGCGGCTTAGGGATTTTTTCAAAAAAAGTTGTTCAGACGTCGAGGGCTAAGTCTGCTTCCGATGATAAAAACCCATCTGTTTCCACTGAAAAACCTTTCAGGGGAGCGTTTGCAACAGCTTGGCATCATTTTTGAGTGAATTGCAGAACGTCAGATTTTTGCTGAAATTGTGACCGCGCGGTTTAGGGATTTTTTCAGAAAAAATGGTTCAGACGTCGAGGGCTAATTCTGTTTTCGATGATAAAAACCCATCTGTTTCCACCGAAAAACCTTTCAGGGGATCCTTTGCAACAGCTTGGCACCATTTTTGAGTGAATTGCAGAACGTCAGATTTTTGCAGAAATTGTGACCGCGCGGCTTAGGGATTTTTTCAAAAAAAAGTTGTTCAAACGTAGAGGGCTATTTCTGTTTCCGATGATAAGAACCCATGTTTTTCCACCGAAAAACCTTTCAGGGCATCGTTTACAACAGCTTGGCACCATTTTTGAGTGAATTGCAGAACGTCAGATTTTTGCTGAAATTGTGACCGCGCGGCTTAGGGCTTTTTCAAAAAAAGTTGTTCAGACGTCGAGGGCTAATTCTGTTTTTGATGATAAAAAACCATCTGTTTGCACCGAAAAACCTTTCAGGGGATCGTTTGCAACAGCTTGGCATCATTTTTGAGTGAATTGCAGAACGTCAGATTTTTGCTGAAATTGTGACCGCGCGGCTTAGGGATTTTTTCAGAAAAAATGGTTCAGACGTCGAGGGCTAATTCTGTTTTCGATGATAAAAACCCATCTGTTTCCACTGAAAAACCTTTCAGGGGATCGTTTGCAACAGCTTGGCATCATTTTTGAGTGAATTGCAGAACGTCAGATTTTTGCTGAAATTGTGACCGCGCGGCTTAGGGATTTTTTCAAAAAAAGTTGTTCAGACGTCGAGGGCTAATTCTGTTTTCGATGATAAAAACCCATCTCTTTCCACCGAAAAACCTTTCAGGGGATCGTTTGCAACAGCTTGGCGCCATTTTTGAGTGAATTGCAGAACGTCAGATTTTTGCTGAAATTGTGAACGCGCGGCTTAGGGATTTTTTCAAAAAAAGTTTTTCAAACGTCGAGGGCTAATTCTGTTTCCGATGATAAAACCCCATCTGTTTCCACCGAGAAGCCTTTCAGGGGATCGTTTGCAACAGCTTGGCATCATTTTTGAGTGAATTGCAGAACGTCAGATTTTTGCTGAAATTGTGACCGCGCGGCTTAGGGATTTTTTCAAAAAAAGTTGTTCAGACGTCGAGGGCTAAGTCTGCTTCCGATGATAAAAACCCATCTGTTTCCACTGAAAAACCTTTCAGGGGAGCGTTTGCAACAGCTTGGCATCATTTTTGAGTGAATTGCAGAACGTCAGATTTTTGCTGAAATTGTGACCGCGCGGCTTAGGGATTTTTTCATAAAAAATGGTTCAGACGTCGAGGGCTAATTCTGTTTTCGATGATAAAAACCCATCTGTTTCCACCGAAAAACCTTTCAGGGGATCCTTTGCAACAGCTTGGCACCATTTTTGAGTGAATTGCAGAACGTCAGATTTTTGCAGAAATTGTGACCGCGCGGCTTAGGGATTTTTTCAAAAAAAGTTGTTCATACGTAGAGGGCTATTTCTGTTTCCGATGATAAGAACCCATGTTTTTCCACCGAAAAACCTTTCAGGGCATCGTTTACAACAGCTTGGCACCATTTTTGAGTGAATTGCAGAACGTCAGATTTTTGCTGAAATTGTGACCGCGCGGCTTAGGGATTTTTTCAAAAAAAGTTGTTCAGACGTCGAGGGCTAATTCTGTTTTCGATGATAAAAACCCATCTGTTTCCACCGAAAAACCTTTCAGGGGATCCTTTGCAACAGCTTGGCACCATTTTTGAGTGAATTGCAGAACGTCAGATTTTTGCAGAAATTGTGACCGCGCGGCTTAGGGATTTTTTCAAAAAAAAGTTGTTCAAACGTAGAGGGCTAATTCTGTTTTTGATGATAAAAACCCATCTGTTTGCACCGAAAAACCTTTCAGGGGATCGTTTGCAACAGCTTGGCATCATTTTTGAGTGAATTGCAGAACGTCAGATTTTTGCTGAAATTGTGACCGCGCGGCTTAGGGATTTTTTCAGAAAAAATGGTTCAGACGTCGAGGGCTAATTCTGTTTTCGATGATAAAAACCCATCTGTTTCCACTGAAAAACCTTTCAGGGGATCGTTTGCAACAGCTTGGCATCATTTTTGAGTGAATTGCAGAACGTCAGATTTTTGCTGAAATTGTGAACGCGCGGCTTAGGGATTTTTTCAAAAAAAGTTTTTCAAACGTCGAGGGCTAATTCTGTTTCCGATGATAAAACCCCATCTGTTTCCACCGAGAAGCCTTTCAGGGGATCGTTTGCAACAGCTTGGCATCATTTTTGAGTGAATTGCAGAACGTCAGATTTTTGCTGAAATTGTGACCGCGCGGCTTAGGGATTTTTTCAAAAAAAGTTGTTCAGACGTCGAGGGCTAAGTCTGCTTCCGATGATAAAAACCCATCTGTTTCCACTGAAAAACCTTTCAGGGGAGCGTTTGCAACAGCTTGGCATCATTTTTGAGTGAATTGCAGAACGTCAGATTTTTGCTGAAATTGTGACCGCGCGGCTTAGGGATTTTTTCAGAAAAAATGGTTCAGACGTCGAGGGCTAATTCTGTTTTCGATGATAAAAACCCATCTGTTTCCACCGAAAAACCTTTCAGGGGATCCTTTGCAACAGCTTGGCACCATTTTTGAGTGAATTGCAGAACGTCAGATTTTTGCTGAAATTGTGACCGCGCGGCTTAGGTATTTTTTCAAAAAAAAGTTGTTCAAACGTAGAGGGCTATTTCTGTTTCCGATGATAAGAACCCATGTTTTTCCACCGAAAAACCTTTCAGGGCATCGTTTACAACAGCTTGGCACCATTTTTGAGTGAATTGCAGAACGTCAGATTTTTGCTGAAATTGTGACCGCGCGGCTTAGGGCTTTTTCAAAAAAAGTTGTTCAGACGTCGAGGGCTAATTCTGTTTTTGATGATAAAAAACCATCTG
Organism: Podarcis filfolensis; assembly: GCF_964270895.1. Lineage (NCBI taxonomy): Eukaryota > Metazoa > Chordata > Lepidosauria > Squamata > Lacertidae > Podarcis > Podarcis filfolensis. The sequence goes on from NW_028149458.1 coordinate 72,007, forward strand.
TTTGCACCGAAAAACCTTTCAGGGGATCGTTTGCAACAGCTTGGCATCATTTTTGAGTGAATTGCAGAACGTCAGATTTTTGCTGAAATTGTGACCGCGCGGCTTAGGGATTTTTTCAGAAAAAATGGTTCAGACGTCGAGGGCTAATTCTGTTTTCGATGATAAAAACCCATCTGTTTCCACTGAAAAACCTTTCAGGGGATCGTTTGCAACAGCTTGGCATCATTTTTGAGTGAATTGCAGAACGTCAGATTTTTGCTGAAATTGTGACCGCGCGGCTTAGGGATTTTTTCAAAAAAAGTTGTTCAGACGTCGAGGGCTAATTCTGTTTTCGATGATAAAAACCCATCTCTTTCCACCGAAAAACCTTTCAGGGGATCGTTTGCAACAGCTTGGCGCCATTTTTGAGTGAATTGCAGAACGTCAGATTTTTGCTGAAATTGTGAACGCGCGGCTTAGGGATTTTTTCAAAAAAAGTTTTTCAATCGTCGAGGGCTAATTCTGTTTCCGATGATAAAACCCCATCTGTTTCCACCGAGAAGCCTTTCAGGGGATCGTTTGCAACAGCTTGGCATCATTTTTGAGTGAATTGCAGAACGTCAGATTTTTGCTGAAATTGTGACCGCGCGGCTTAGGGATTTTTTCAAAAAAAGTTGTTCAGACGTCGAGGGCTAAGTCTGCTTCCGATGATAAAAACCCATCTGTTTCCACTGAAAAACCTTTCAGGGGAGCGTTTGCAACAGCTTGGCATCATTTTTGAGTGAATTGCAGAACGTCAGATTTTTGCTGAAATTGTGACCGCGCGGCTTAGGGATTTTTTCATAAAAAATGGTTCAGACGTCGAGGGCTAATTCTGTTTTCGATGATAAAAACCCATCTGTTTCCACCGAAAAACCTTTCAGGGGATCCTTTGCAACAGCTTGGCACCATTTTTGAGTGAATTGCAGAACGTCAGATTTTTGCAGAAATTGTGACCGCGCGGCTTAGGGATTTTTTCAAAAAAAGTTGTTCATACGTAGAGGGCTATTTCTGTTTCCGATGATAAGAACCCATGTTTTTCCACCGAAAAACCTTTCAGGGCATCGTTTACAACAGCTTGGCACCATTTTTGAGTGAATTGCAGAACGTCAGATTTTTGCTGAAATTGTGACCGCGCGGCTTAGGGATTTTTTCAAAAAAAGTTGTTCAGACGTCGAGGGCTAAGTCTGTTTCCGATGATAAAAACCCATCTGTTTGCACCGAAAAACCTTTCAGGGGATCGTTTGCAACAGCTTGGCATCATTTTTGAGTGAATTGCAGAACGTCAGATTTTTCCTGAAATTGTGACCGCGCGGCTTAGGGATTTTTTCAGAAAAAATGGTTCAGACGTCGAGGGCTAATTCTGTTTTCGATGATAAAAACCCATCTGTTTCCACCGAAAAACCTTTCAGGGGATCCTTTGCAACAGCTTGGCACCATTTTTGAGTGAATTGCAGAACGTCAGATTTTTGCAGAAATTGTGACCGCGCGGCTTAGTGATTTTTTCAAAAAAAAGTTGTTCAAACGTAGAGGGCTATTTCTGTTTCCCATGATAAGAACCCATGTTTTTCCACCGAAAAACCTTTCAGGGCATCGTTTACAACAGCTTGGCACCATTTTTGAGTGAATTGCAGAACGTCAGATTTTTGCTGAAATTGTGACCGCGCGGCTTAGGGCTTTTTCAAAAAAAGTTGTTCAGACGTCGAGGGCTAATTCTGTTTTTGATGATAAAAACCCATCTGTTTGCACCGAAAAACCTTTCAGGGGATCGTTTGCAACAGCTTGGCATCATTTTTGAGTGAATTGCAGAACGTCAGATTTTTGCTGAAATTGTGACCGCGCGGCTTAGGGATTTTTTCAGAAAAAATGGTTCAGACGTCGAGGGCTAATTCTGTTTTCGATGATAAAAACCCATCTGTTTCCACTGAAAAACCTTTCAGGGGATCGTTTGCAACAGCTTGGCATCATTTTTGAGTGAATTGCAGAACGTCAGATTTTTGCTGAAATTGTGACCGCGCGGCTTAGGGATTTTTTCAAAAAAAGTTGTTCAGACGTCGAGGGCTAATTCTGTTTTCGATGATAAAAACCCATCTCTTTCCACCGAAAAACCTTTCAGGGGATCGTTTGCAACAGCTTGGCGCCATTTTTGAGTGAATTGCAGAACGTCAGATTTTTGCTGAAATTGTGAACGCGCGGCTTAGGGATTTTTTCAAAAAAAGTTTTTCAAACGTCGAGGGCTAATTCTGTTTCCGATGATAAAACCCCATCTGTTTCCACCGAGAAGCCTTTCAGGGGATCGTTTGCAACAGCTTGGCATCATTTTTGAGTGAATTGCAGAACGTCAGATTTTTGCTGAAATTGTGACCGCGCGGCTTAGGGATTTTTTCAAAAAAAGTTGTTCAGACGTCGAGGGCTAAGTCTGCTTCCGATGATAAAAACCCATCTGTTTCCACTGAAAAACCTTTCAGGGGAGCGTTTGCAACAGCTTGGCATCATTTTTGAGTGAATTGCAGAACGTCAGATTTTTGCTGAAATTGTGACCGCGCGGCTTAGGGATTTTTTCAGAAAAAATGGTTCAGACGTCGAGGGCTAATTCTGTTTTCGATGATAAAAACCCATCTGTTTCCACCGAAAAACCTTTCAGGGGATCCTTTGCAACAGCTTGGCACCATTTTTGAGTGAATTGCAGAACGTCAGATTTTTGCAGAAATTGTGACCGCGCGGCTTAGGGATTTTTTCAAAAAAAGTTGTTCATACGTAGAGGGCTATTTCTGTTTCCGATGATAAGAACCCATGTTTTTCCACCGAAAAACCTTTCAGGGCATCGTTTACAACAGCTTGGCACCATTTTTGAGTGAATTGCAGAACGTCAGATTTTTGCTGAAATTGTGACCGCGCGGCTTAGGGATTTTTTCAAAAAAAGTTGTTCAGACGTCGAGGGCTAATTCTGTTTTCGATGATAATAACCCATCTCTTTCCACCGAAAAACCTTTCAGGGGATCGTTTGCAACAGCTTGGCGCCATTTTTGAGTGAATTGCAGAACGTCAGATTTTTGCTGAAATTGTGACCGCGCGCCTTAGGGATTTTTTCAGAAAAAATGGTTCAGACGTCGAGGGCTAATTCTGTTTTCGATGATAAAAACCCATCTGTTTCCACCGAAAAACCTTTCAGGGGATCCTTTGCAACAGCTTGGCACCATTTTTGAGTGAATTGCAGAACGTCAGATTTTTGCAGAAATTGTGACCGCGCGGCTTAGGGATTTTTTCAAAAAAAAGTTGTTCAAACGTAGAGGGCTATTTCTGTTTCCGATGATAAGAACCCATGTTTTTCCACCGAAAAACCTTTCAGGGCATCGTTTACAGCAGCTTGGCACCATTTTTGAGTGAATTGCAGAACGTCAGATTTTTGCTGAAATTGTGACCGCGCGGCTTAGGGCTTTTTCAAAAAAAGTTGTTCAGACGTCGAGGGCTAATTCTGTTTTTGATGATAAAAACCCATCTGTTTGCACCGAAAAACCTTTCAGGGGATCGTATGCAACAGCTTGGCATCATTTTTGAGTGAATTGCAGAACGTCAGATTTTTGCTGAAATTGTGACCGCGCGGCTTAGGGATTTTTTCAAAAAAAGTTGTTCAGACGTCGAGGGCTAATTCTGTTTTCGATGATAAAAACCCATCTCTTTCCACCGAAAAACCTTTCAGGGGATCGTTTGCAACAGCTTGGCGCCATTTTTGAGTGAATTGCAGAACGTCAGATTTTTGCTGAAATTGTGAACGCGCGGCTTAGGGATTTTTTCAAAAAAAGTTGTTCAGACGTCGAGGGCTAATTCTGTTTTCGATGATAAAAACCCATCTCTTTCCACCGAAAAACCTTTCAGGGGATCGTTTGCAACAGCTTGGCGCCATTTTTGAGTGAATTGCAGAACGTCAGATTTTTGCTGAAATTGTGAACGCGCGGCTTAGGGATTTTTTCAAAAAAAGTTTTTCAAACGTCGAGGGCTAATTCTGTTTCCGATGATAAAACCCCATCTGTTTCCACCGAGAAGCCTTTCAGGGGATCGTTTGCAACAGCTTGGCATCATTTTTGAGTGAATTGCAGAACGTCAGATTTTTGCTGAAATTGTGACCGCGCGGCTTAGGGATTTTTTCAAAAAAAGTTGTTCAGACGTCGAGGGCTAAGTCTGCTTCCGATGATAAAAACCCATCTGTTTCCACTGAAAAACCTTTCAGGGGAGCGTTTGCAACAGCTTGGCATCATTTTTGAGTGAATTGCAGAACGTCAGATTTTTGCTGAAATTGTGACCGCGCGGCTTAGGGATTTTTTCAGAAAAAATGGTTCAGACGTCGAGGGCTAATTCTGTTTTCGATGATAAAAACCCATCTGTTTCCACCGAAAAACCTTTCAGGGGATCCTTTGCAACAGCTTGGCACCATTTTTGAGTGAATTGCAGAACGTCAGATTTTTGCAGAAATTGTGACCGCGCGGCTTAGGGATTTTTTCAAAAAAAGTTGTTCATACGTAGAGGGCTATTTCTGTTTCCGATGATAAGAACCCATGTTTTTCCACCGAAAAACCTTTCAGGGCATCGTTTACAACAGCTTGGCACCATTTTTGAGTGAATTGCAGAACGTCAGATTTTTGCTGAAATTGTGACCGCGCGGCTTAGGGATTTTTTCAAAAAAAGTTGTTCAGACGTCGAGGGCTAATTCTGTTTTCGATGATAAAAACCCATCTCTTTCCACCGAAAAACCTTTCAGGGGATCGTTTGCAACAGCTTGGCGCCATTTTTGAGTGAATTGCAGAACGTCAGATTTTTGCAGAAATTGTGACCGCGCGGCTTAGGGATTTTTTCAAAAAAAAGTTGTTCAAACGTAGAGGGCTATTTCTGTTTCCGATGATAAGAACCCATGTTTTTCCACCGAAAAACCTTTCAGGGCATCGTTTACAGCAGCTTGGCACCATTTTTGAGTGAATTGCAGAACGTCAGATTTTTGCTGAAATTGTGACCGCGCGGCTTAGGGCTTTTTCAAAAAAAGTTGTTCAGACGTCGAGGGCTAATTCTGTTTTTGATGATAAAAACCCATCTGTTTGCACCGAAAAACCTTTCAGGGGATCGTATGCAACAGCTTGGCATCATTTTTGAGTGAATTGCAGAACGTCAGATTTTTGCTGAAATTGTGACCGCGCGGCTTAGGGATTTTTTCAAAAAAAGTTGTTCAGACGTCGAGGGCTAATTCTGTTTTCGATGATAAAAACCCATCTCTTTCCACCGAAAAACCTTTCAGGGGATCGTTTGCAACAGCTTGGCGCCATTTTTGAGTGAATTGCAGAACGTCAGATTTTTGCTGAAATTGTGAACGCGCGGCTTAGGGATTTTTTCAAAAAAAGTTTTTCAAACGTCGAGGGCTAATTCTGTTTCCGATGATAAAACCCCATCTGTTTCCACCGACAAGCCTTTCAGGGGATCGTTTGCAACAGCTTGGCATCATTTTTGAGTGAATTGCAGAACGTCAGATTTTTGCTGAAATTGTGACCGCGCGGCTTAGGGATTTTTTCAAAAAAAGTTGTTCAGACGTCGAGGGCTAAGTCTGCTTCCGATGATAAAAACCCATCTGTTTCCACTGAAAAACCTTTCAGGGGAGCGTTTGCAACAGCTTGGCATCATTTTTGAGTGAATTGCAGAACGTCAGATTTTTGCTGAAATTGTGACCGCGCGGCTTAGGGATTTTTTCAGAAAAAATGGTTCAGACGTCGAGGGCTAATTCTGTTTTCGATGATAAAAACCCATCTGTTTCCACCGAAAAACCTTTCAGGGGATCCTTTGCAACAGCTTGGCACCATTTTTGAGTGAATTGCAGAACGTCAGATTTTTGCAGAAATTGTGACCGCGCGGCTTAGGGATTTTTTCAAAAAAAAGTTGTTCAAACGTAGAGGGCTATTTCTGTTTCCGATGATAAGAACCCATGTTTTTCCACCGAAAAACCTTTCAGGGCATCGTTTACAACAGCTTGGCACCATTTTTGAGTGAATTGCAGAACGTCAGATTTTTGCTGAAATTGTGACCGCGCGGCTTAGGGCTTTTTCAAAAAAAGTTGTTCAGACGTCGAGGGCTAATTCTGTTTTTGATGATAAAAACCCATCTGTTTGCACCGAAAAACCTTTCAGGGGATCGTTTGCAACAGCTTGGCATCATTTTTGAGTGAATTGCAGAACGTCAGATTTTTGCTGAAATTGTGACCGCGCGGCTTAGGGATTTTTTCAGAAAAAATGGTTCAGACGTCGAGGGCTAATTCTGTTTTCGATGATAAAAACCCATCTGTTTCCACTGAAAAACCTTTCAGGGGATCGTTTGCAACAGCTTGGCATCATTTTTGAGTGAATTGCAGAACGTCAGATTTTTGCTGAAATTGTGACCGCGCGGCTTAGGGATTTTTTCAAAAAAAGTTGTTCAGACGTCGAGGGCTAATTCTGTTTTCGATGATAAAAACCCATCTCTTTCCACCGAAAAACCTTTCAGGGGATCGTTTGCAACAGCTTGGCGCCATTTTTGAGTGAATTGCAGAACGTCAGATTTTTGCTGAAATTGTGAACGCGCGGCTTAGGGATTTTTTCAAAAAAAGTTTTTCAAACGTCGAGGGCTAATTCTGTTTCCGATGATAAAACCCCATCTGTTTCCACCGAGAAGCCTTTCAGGGGATCGTTTGCAACAGCTTGGCATCATTTTTGAGTGAATTGCAGAACGTCAGATTTTTGCTGAAATTGTGACCGCGCGGCTTAGGGATTTTTTCAAAAAAAGTTGTTCAGACGTCGAGGGCTAAGTCTGCTTCCGATGATAAAAACCCATCTGTTTCCACTGAAAAACCTTTCAGGGGAGCGTTTGCAACAGCTTGGCATCATTTTTGAGTGAATTGCAGAACGTCAGATTTTTGCTGAAATTGTGACCGCGCGGCTTAGGGATTTTTTCAGAAAAAATGGTTCAGACGTCGAGGGCTAATTCTGTTTTCGATGATAAAAACCCATCTGTTTCCACCGAAAAACCTTTCAGGGGATCCTTTGCAACAGCTTGGCACCATTTTTGAGTGAATTGCAGAACGTCAGATTTTTGCAGAAATTGTGACCGCGCGGCTTAGGGATTTTTTCAAAAAAAGTTGTTCATACGTAGAGGGCTATTTCTGTTTCCGATGATAAGAACCCATGTTTTTCCACCGAAAAACCTTTCAGGGCATCGTTTACAACAGCTTGGCACCATTTTTGAGTGAATTGCAGAACGTCAGATTTTTGCTGAAATTGTGACCGCGCGGCTTAGGGATTTTTTCAAAAAAAGTTGTTCAGACGTCGAGGGCTAATTCTGTTTTCGATGATAAAAACCCATCTCTTTCCACCGAAAAACCTTTCAGGGGATCGTTTGCAACAGCTTGGCGCCATTTTTGAGTGAATTGCAGAACGTCAGATTTTTGCTGAAATTGTGACCGCGCGCCTTAGGGATTTTTTCAGAAAAAATGGTTCAGACGTCGAGGGCTAATTCTGTTTTCGATGATAAAAACCCATCTGTTTCCACCGAAAAACCTTTCAGGGGATCCTTTGCAACAGCTTGGCACCATTTTTGAGTGAATTGCAGAACGTCAGATTTTTGCAGAAATTGTGACCGCGCGGCTTAGGGATTTTTTCAAAAAAAAGTTGTTCAAACGTAGAGGGCTATTTCTGTTTCCGATGATAAGAACCCATGTTTTTCCACCGAAAAACCTTTCAGGGCATCGTTTACAGCAGCTTGGCACCATTTTTGAGTGAATTGCAGAACGTCAGATTTTTGCTGAAATTGTGACCGCGCGGCTTAGGGCTTTTTCAAAAAAAGTTGTTCAGACGTCGAGGGCTAATTCTGTTTTTGATGATAAAAACCCATCTGTTTGCACCGAAAAACCTTTCAGGGGATCGTATGCAACAGCTTGGCATCATTTTTGAGTGAATTGCAGAACGTCAGATTTTTGCTGAAATTGTGACCGCGCGGCTTAGGGATTTTTTCAAAAAAAGTTGTTCAGACGTCGAGGGCTAATTCTGTTTTCGATGATAAAAACCCATCTCTTTCCACCGAAAAACCTTTCAGGGGATCGTTTGCAACAGCTTGGCGCCATTTTTGAGTGAATTGCAGAACGTCAGATTTTTGCTGAAATTGTGAACGCGCGGCTTAGGGATTTTTTCAAAAAAAGTTTTTCAAACGTCGAGGGCTAATTCTGTTTCCGATGATAAAACCCCATCTGTTTCCACCGAGAAGCCTTTCAGGGGATCGTTTGCAACAGCTTGGCATCATTTTTGAGTGAATTGCAGAACGTCAGATTTTTGCTGAAATTGTGACCGCGCGGCTTAGGGATTTTTTCAAAAAAAAGTTGTTCATACGTAGAGGGCTATTTCTGTTTCCGATGATAAGAACCCATGTTTTTCCACCGAAAAACCTTTCAGGGCATCGTTTACAACAGCTTGGCACCATTTTTGAGTGAATTGCAGAACGTCAGATTTTTGCTGAAATTGTGACCGCGCGGCTTAGGGATTTTTTCAAAAAAAGTTGTTCAGACGTCGAGGGCTAAGTCTGTTTCCGATGATAAAAACCCATCTGTTTGCACCGAAAAACCTTTCAGGGGATCGTTTGCAACAGCTTGGCATCATTTTTGAGTGAATTGCAGAACGTCAGATTTTTGCTGAAATTGTGACCGCGCTGCTTAGGGATTTTTTCAGAAAAAATGGTTCAGACGTCGAGGGCTAATTCTGTTTTCGATGATAAAAACCCATCTGTTTCCACCGAAAAACCTTTCAGGGGATCCTTTGCAACAGCTTGGCACCATTTTTGAGTGAATTGCAGAACGTCAGATTTTTGCAGAAATTGTGACCGCGCGGTTTAGGGATTTTTTCAAAAAAAAGTTGTTCATAAGTAGAGGGCTATTTCTGTTTCCGATGATAAGAACCCATGTTTTTCCACCGAAAAACCTTTCAGGGCATCGTTTACAACAGCTTGGCACCATTTTTGAGTGAATTGCAGAACGTCAGATTTTTGCTGAAATTGTGACCGCGCGGCTTAGGGATTTTTTCAAAAAAAGTTGTTCAGACGTCGAGGGCTAATTCTGTTTTTGATGATAAAAACCCATCTGTTTCCACCGAAAAACCTTTCAGGGGATCCTTTGCAACAGCTTGGCATCATTTTTGAGTGAATTGCAGAACGTCAGATTTTTGCAGAAATTGTGACCGCGCGGCTTAGGGATTTTTTCAAAAAAAGTTGTTCATACGTAGCGGGCTATTTCTGTTTCCGATGATAATAACCCATGTTTTTCCACCGAAAAAACTTTCAGGGCATCGTTTACAACAGCTTGGCACCATTTTTGAGTGAATTGCAGAACGTCAGATTTTTTCTGAAATTGTGACCGCGCGGCTTAGGGATTTATTCAAAAAAAGTTGTTCAAACGTCGAGGGCTAATACTGTTTCCGATGATAAAAACCCATCTGTTTCCACTGAAAAACCTTTCAGGGGATCGTTTGCAAGAGTTTGGCACCATTTTTGAGTGAATTGCAGAACGTCAGATTTTTGCTGAAATTGTGACCGCGCGGCTTAGGGATTTTTTCAGAAAAAATGGTTCAGACGTTGAGGGCTAATTCTGTTTTCGATGATAAAAACCCATCTGTTTCCACCGAGTAACCTTTCAGGGGATAGTTTGCAACAGCTTGGCACCATTTTTGAGTGAATTGCAGAACGTCAGATTTTTGCTGAAATTGTGACCGCGCGGCTTAGGGATTTTTTCAAAACAAGTTGTTCAGACGTCGAGGGCTGATTCTGTTTTCGATGATAAAAACCCATCTGTTTGCACCGAAAAACCTTTCAGGGGATCGTTTGCAACAGCTTGGCACCATTTTTGAGTGAATTGCAGAACGTAAGATTTTTGCTGAAATTGTGACCGCGCGGCCTAGGGATTTTTTCAAAAAAAGTTGTTCAGACGTCGAGGGCTAAGTCTGTTTCCGATGATAAAAACCCATCTGTTTCCACCGAAAAACCTTTCAGGGGATCCTTTGCAACAGCTTGGCGCCATTTTTGAGTGAATTGCAGAACCTCAGATTTTTGCTGAAATTGTGACCGTGTGGCTTAGGGATTTTTAAAAAAATTTGTTCTGACGTCGAGGGCGAATTCTGTTTCCGATGATAAAAACCCATCTGTTTCCACTGAGAAACCTTTCAGGGGATCGTTTGCAACAGCTTGGCACCATTTTTGAGTGAATTGCAGAACGTCAGATTTTTGCCTAAATTCTGACCGCCTGGCTTAGGGATTTTTTCAAAAAAAGTTGTTCAGACGTCGAGGGCTAATTCTGTTTCCGATGATAAAAACCCATCTGTTTCCACTGAAAAACCTTTCAGGGGATCGTTTGCAACAGCTTGGCATCATTTTTGAGTGAATTGCAGAACGTCAGATTTTTGCTGAAATTGTGACCGCGCGGCTTAGGGATTTTTTCAAAAAAAGTTGTTCAGACGTCAAACGGCTAGTTCTGTTTCTGATGATAAAAACCCATCTGTTTCCACCGAAAAACCTTTCAGGGGATCCTTTGCAACAGCTTGGCGCCATTTTTGAGTGAATTGCAGAACCTCAGATTTTTGCTGGAATTGTGACCGCGCGGCTTAGGGATTTTTTCAAAAAAAAGTTGTTCAGACGTCGAGGGCTAATTCTGTTTTCGATGATAAAAACCCATCTGTTTCCACCGAAAAACCATTCAGGGGATCGTTTGCAACAGCTTGGCACCATTTTTGAGTGAATTGCAGAACGTCAGATTTTTGCTGAAATTGTGACCGCGCGGCTTAGGGTTTTTTAAAAAATTTGTTCAGACGTTGAGGGCTAAGTCTGTTTTCGATGATAAAAACCCATCTGTTTCCACCGAAAAACCTTTCAGGGGTTTCGTTTGCAACAGCTTGGCATCATTTTTGAGTGAATTGCAGAACGTCAGATTTTTGCTGAAATTGTGACCGCGCGGCTTAGGGATTTTTTCAAAAAAAGTTGTTCAGACGTCGAGGGCGAATTCTGTTTTCGATGATAAAAACCCATCTGTTTCCACCGAAAAACCTTTCAGGGGATAGTTTGCAACAGCTTGGCGCCATTTTTGAGTGAATTGCAGAACGTCAGATTTTTGCTGAAATTTTGAACGCGCGGCTTAGGGATTTTTTCAAAAAAAGTTGTTCAAACGTCGAGGGCTAATTCTGTTTTCGATGATAAAAACCCATCTGTTTCCACCGAGAAGCCTTTCAGGGGATCGTTTGCAACAGCTTGGCATCATTTTTGAGTGAATTGCAGAACGTCAGATTTTTGCTGAAATTGTGACCGCGCGGCTTAGGGATTTTTTCAAAAAAAGTTGTTCAGACGTCGAGGGCTAATTCTGTTTTCGATGAAAAAAACCCATCTGTTTCCACTGAAAAACCTTTCAGGGGATCGTTTGCAACAGCTTGGCATCATTTTTGAGTGAATTGCAGAACGTCAGATTTTTGCTGAAATTGTGACCGCGCGGCTTAGGGATTTTTTCAAAAAAAGTTGTTCAGACGTCAAACGGCTAGTTCTGTTTCTGATGATAAAAACCCATCTGTTTCCACCGAAAAACCTTTCAGGGGATCCTTTGCAACAGCTTGGCACCATTTTTGAGTGAATTGCAGAACCTCAGATTTTTGCTGAAATTGTGACCGCGCGGCTTAGGGATTTTTTCAAAAAAAGTTGTTCAGACGTCGAGGGCTAAGTCTGTTTCCGATGATAAAAACCCATCTGTTTCCCCCGAGAAACCTTTCAGGGGATAGTTTGCAACAGCTTGGCACCATTTTTGAGTGAATTGCAGAACGTCAGATTTTTGCTGAAATTGTGACCGCGCGGCTTAGGGATTTTTTCAAAAAAAGTTGTTCAGACGTCGAGGGCTAATTCTGTTTCCGATGATAAAAACCCATCTGTTTCCCCCGAGAAACCTTTCAGGGGATCGTTTGCAACAGCTTGGCACCATTTTTGAGTGAATTGCAGAACGTCAGATTTTTGCTGAAATTGTGACCGCCTGGCTTAGGGATTTTTTAAAAAATTTGTTCAGACGTCGAGGGCTAATTCTGTTTTCGATGATAAAAACCCATCTGTTTCCACCGAGAAACCTTTCAGGGGATCGTTTGCAACAGCTTGGCACCATTTTTGAGTGAATTGCAGAACGTAAGATTTTTGCTGAAATTGTGACCGCGCGGCTTAGGGATTTTTTCAAAACAAGTTGTTCAGACGTCGAGGGCTGATTCTGTTTTCGATGATAAAAACCCATCTGTTTGCACCGAAAAACCTTTCAGGGGATCGTTTGCAACAGCTTGGCACCATTTTTGAGTGAATTGCAGAACGTAAGATTTTTGCTGAAATTGTGACCGCGCGGCCTAGGGATTTTTTCAAAAAAAGTTGTTCAGACGTCGAGGGCTAAGTCTGTTTCCGATGATAAAAACCCATCTGTTTCCACCGAAAAACCTTTCAGGGGATCCTTTGCAACAGCTTGGCGCCATTTTTGAGTGAATTGCAGAACCTCAGATTTTTGCTGAAATTGTGACCGTGTGGCTTAGGGATTTTTAAAAAAATTTGTTCTGACGTCGAGGGCGAATTCTGTTTCCGATGATAAAAACCCATCTGTTTCCACTGAGAAACCTTTCAGGGGATCGTTTGCAACAGCTTGGCACCATTTTTGAGTGAATTGCAGAACGTCAGATTTTTGCCTAAATTCTGACCGCCTGGCTTAGGGATTTTTTCAAAAAAAGTTGTTCAGACGTCGAGGGCTAATTCTGTTTCCGATGATAAAAACCCATCTGTTTCCACTGAAAAACCTTTCAGGGGATCGTTTGCAACAGCTTGGCATCATTTTTGAGTGAATTGCAGAACGTCAGATTTTTGCTGAAATTGTGACCGCGCGGCTTAGGGATTTTTTCAAAAAAAGTTGTTCAGACGTCAAACGGCTAGTTCTGTTTCTGATGATAAAAACCCATCTGTTTCCACCGAAAAACCTTTCAGGGGATCCTTTGCAACAGCTTGGCGCCATTTTTGAGTGAATTGCAGAACGTCAGATTTTTGCTGAAATTGTGACCGCGCGGCTTAGGGATTTTTTCAAAAAAAGTTGTTCAGACGTCGAGGGCTAAGTCTGTTTCCGATGATAAAATCCCATCTGTTTCCACTGAAAAACCTTTCAGGGGGTCGTTTCCAACAGCTTGGCGCCATTTTTGAGTGAATTGCAGAACCTCAGATTTTTGCTGGAATTGTGACCGCGCGGCTTAGGGATTTTTTCAAAAAAAGTTGTTCAGACATCGAGGGCTAATTCTGTTTTCGATGATAAAAACCCATCTGTTTCCACCGTGAAGCCTTTCAGGGGATCGTTTGCAACAGCTTGGCACCATTTTTGAGTGAATTGCAGAACGTCAGATTTTTGCTGAAATTGTGACCGCGCGGCTTAGGGTTTTTTAAAAAATTTGTTCAGACGTCGAGGGCTAATTCTGTTTTCGATGATAAAAACCCATCTGTTTCCACCGAAAAACCTTTCAGGGGATCCTTTACAACAGCATGGCATCATTTTTGAGTGAATTGCAGAACGTCAGATTTTTGCTGAAATTGTGACCGCGCGGCTTAGGGATTTTTTCAAAAAAAGTTGTTCAGACGTCGAGGGCTATTTCTGTTTCCGATGATAAGAACCCATGTTTTTCAACCGAAAAACCTTTCAGGGCAACGTTTACAACAGCTTGGCACCATTTTTGAGTGAATTGCAGAACCTCAGATTTTTGCTGGAATTGTGACCGCGCGGCTTAGGGATTTTTTCAAAAAAAAGTTGTTCAGACGTCGAGGGCTAATTCTGTTTTCGATGATAAAAACCCATCTGTTTCCACCGAAAAACCTTTCAGGGGATCGTTTGCAACAGCTTGGCACCATTTTTGAGTGAATTGCAGAACGTCAGATTTTTGCTGAAATTGTGACCGCGCGGCTTAGGGTTTTTTAAAAAATTTGTTCAGACGTTGAGGGCTAAGTCTGTTTTCGATGATAAAAACCCATCTGTTTCCACCGAAAAACCTTTCAGGGGTTTCGTTTGCAACAGCTTGGCATCATTTTTGAGTGAATTGCAGAACGTCAGATTTTTGCTGAAATTGTGACCGCGCGGCTTAGGGATTTTTTCAAAAAAAGTTGTTCAGACGTCGAGGGCGAATTCTGTTTTCGATGATAAAAACCCATCTGTTTCCACCGAAAAACCTTTCAGGGGATAGTTTGCAACAGCTTGGCGCCATTTTTGAGTGAATTGCAGAACGTCAGATTTTTGCTGAAATTTTGAACGCGCGGCTTAGGGATTTTTTCAAAAAAAGTTGTTCAAACGTCGAGGGCTAATTCTGTTTTCGATGATAAAAACCCATCTGTTTCCACCGAGAAGCCTTTCAGGGGATCGTTTGCAACAGCTTGGCATCATTTTTGAGTGAATTGCAGAACGTCAGATTTTTGCTGAAATTGTGACCGCGCGGCTTAGGGATTTTTTCAAAAAAAGTTGTTCAGACGTCGAGGGCTAATTCTGTTTTCGATGAAAAAAACCCATCTGTTTCCACTGAAAAACCTTTCAGGGGATCGTTTGCAACAGCTTGGCATCATTTTTGAGTGAATTGCAGAACGTCAGATTTTTGCTGAAATTGTGACCGCGCGGCTTAGGGATTTTTTCAAAAAAAGTTGTTCAGACGTCAAACGGCTAGTTCTGTTTCTGATGATAAAAACCCATCTGTTTCCACCGAAAAACCTTTCAGGGGATCCTTTGCAACAGCTTGGCACCATTTTTGAGTGAATTGCAGAACCTCAGATTTTTGCTGAAATTGTGACCGCGCGGCTTAGGGATTTTTTCAAAAAAAGTTGTTCAGACGTCGAGGGCTAAGTCTGTTTCCGATGATAAAAACCCATCTGTTTCCCCCGAGAAACCTTTCAGGGGATAGTTTGCAACAGCTTGGCACCATTTTTGAGTGAATTGCAGAAAGTCAGATTTTTGCTGAAATTGTGACCGCGCGGCTTAGGGATTTTTTCAAAAAAAGTTGTTCAGACGTCGAGGGCTAATTCTGTTTCCGATGATAAAAACCCATCTGTTTCCCCCGAGAAACCTTTCAGGGGATCGTTTGCAACAGCTAGGCACCATTTTTGAGTGAATTGCAGAACGTCAGATTTTTGCTGAAATTGTGACCGCCTGGCTTAGGGATTTTTTAAAAAATTTGTTCAGACGTCGAGGGCTAATTCTGTTTTCGATGATAAAAACCCATCTGTTTCCACCGAGAAACCTTTCAGGGGATCGTTTGCAACAGCTTGGCACCATTTTTGAGTGAATTGCAGAACGTCAGATTTTTGCTGAAATTGTGACCGCGCGGCTTAGGGATTTTTTCAAAAAAAGGTGTTCAGACGTCGAGGGCTAAGTCTGTTTCCGATGATAAAATCCCATCTGTTTCCACTGAAAAACCTTTCAGGGGGTCGTTTGCAACAGCTTGGCGCCATTTTTGAGTGAATTGCAGAACGTCAGATTTTTGCTGAAATTGTGACCGCGCGGCTTAGGGATTTTTTCAAAAAAAGTTGTTCAGACATCGAGGGCTAATTCTGTTTTCGATGATAAAAACACATCTGTTTCCGCCGAGAAGCCTTTCAGGGGATCGTTTGCAACAGCTTGGCACCATTTTTGAGTGAATTGCAGAACGTCAGATTTTTGCTGAAATTGTGACCGCGCGGCTTAGGGTTTTTTAAAAAATTTGTTCAGACGTCGAGGGCTAATTCTGTTTTCGATGATAAAAACCCATCTGTTTCCACCGAAAAACCTTTCAGGGGATCCTTTACAACAGCATGGCATCATTTTTGAGTGAATTGCAGAACGTCAGATTTTTGCTGAAATTGTGACCGCGCGGCTTAGGGATTTTTTCAAAAAAAGTTGTTCAGACGTCGAGGGCTATTTCTGTTTCCGATGAAAAGAACCCATGTTTTTCAACCGAAAAACCTTTCAGGGCATCGTTTACAACAGCTTGGCACCATTTTTGAGTGAATTGCAGAACCTCAGATTTTTGCTGGAATTGTGACCGCGCGGCTTAGGGATTCTTTCAAAAAAAGTTGTTCAGACGTCGAGGGCTAATTCTGTTTTCGATGATAAAAACCCATCTGTTTCCACCGAGAAACCTTTCAGGGGATCGTTTGCAACAGCTTGGCACCATTTTTGAGTGAATTGCAGAACGTCAGATTTTTGCTGAAATTGTGACCGCGCGGCTTAGGGATTTTTTCAAAAAAAGTTGTTCAGACGTCGAGGGCTAAGTCTGTTTCCGATGATAAAATCCCATCTGTTTCCACTGAAAAACCTTTCAGGGGGTCGTTTGCAACAGCTTGGCGCCATTTTTGAGTGAATTGCAGAACGTCAGATTTTTGCTGAAATTGTGACCGCGCGGCTTAGGGATTTTTTCAAAAAAAGTTGTTCAGACATCGAGGGCTAATTCTGTTTTCGATGATAAAAACCCATCTGTTTCCACCGTGAAGCCTTTCAGGGGATCGTTTACAACAGCTTGGCACCATTTTTGAGTGAATTGCAGAACCTCAGATTTTTGCTGGAATTGTGACCGCGCGGCTTAGGGATTTTTTCAAAAAAAGTTGTTCAGACATCGAGGGCTAATTCTGTTTTCGATGATAAAAACCCATCTGTTTCCACCGTGAAGCCTTTCAGGGGATCGTTTGCAACAGCTTGGCACCATTTTTGAGTGAATTGCAGAACGTCAGATTTTTGCTGAAATTGTGACCGCGCGGCTTAGGGTTTTTTAAAAAATTTGTTCAGACGTCGAGGGCTAATTCTGTTTTCGATGATAAAAACCCATCTGTTTCCACCGAAAAACCTTTCAGGGGATCCTTTACAACAGCATGGCATCATTTTTGAGTGAATTGCAGAACGTCAGATTTTTGCTGAAATTGTGACCGCGCGGCTTAGGGATTTTTTCAAAAAAAGTTGTTCAGACGTCGAGGGCTATTTCTGTTTCCGATGATAAGAACCCATGTTTTTCAAGCGAAAAACCTTTCAGGGCATCGTTTACAACAGCTTGGCACCATTTTTGAGTGAATTGCAGAACCTCAGATTTTTGCTGGAATTGTGACCGCGCGGCTTAGGGATTCTTTCAAAAAAAGATGTTCAGACGTCGAGGGCTAATTCTGTTTTCGATGATAAAAACCCATCTGTTTCCACCGAAAAACCTTTCAGGGGATCTTTTCCAACAGCTTGGCACCATTTTTGAGTGAATTGCAGACCGTCAGATTTTTGCTGAAATTGTGACCGCGCGGCTTAGGGTTTTTTAAAAAATTTGTTCAGACGTCGAGGGCTAAGTCTGTTTTCGATGATAAAAACCCATCTGTTTCCACCGAAAAACCTTTCAGGGGTTTCGTTTGCAACAGCTTGGCATCATTTTTGAGTGAATTGCAGAACGTCAGATTTTTGCTGAAATTGTGACCGCGCGGCTTAGGGATTTTTTCAAAAAAAGTTGTTCAGACGTCGAGGGCGAATTCTGTTTTTGATGATAAAAACCCATCTGTTTCCACCGAAAAACCTTTCAGGGGATAGTTTGCAACAGCTTGGCGCCATTTTTGAGTGAATTGCAGAACGTCAGATTTTTGCTGAAATTTTGAACGCGCGGCTTAGGGATTTTTTCAAAAAAAGTTGTTCAAACGTCGAGGGCTAATTCTGTTTTCGATGATAAAAACCCATCTGTTTCCACCGAGAAGCCTTTCAGGGGATCGTTTGCAACAGCTTGGCATCATTTTTGAGTGAATTGCAGAACGTCAGATTTTTGCTGAAATTGTGACCGCGCGGCTTAGGGATTTTTTCAAAAAAAGTTGTTCAGACGTCGAGGGCTAATTCTGTTTTCGATGAAAAAAACCCATCTGTTTCCACTGAAAAACCTTTCAGGGGATCGTTTGCAACAGCTTGGCATCATTTTTGAGTGAATTGCAGAACGTCAGATTTTTGCTGAAATTGTGACCGCGCGGCTTAGGGATTTTTCCAAAAAAGGTTGTTCAGACGTCAAACGGCTAGTTCTGTTTCTGATGATAAAAACCCATCTGTTTCCACCGAAAAACCTTTCAGGGGATCCTTTGCAACAGCTTGGCGCCATTTTTGAGTGAATTGCAGAACCTCCGATTTTTGCTGAAATTGTGACCGCGCGGCTTAGGGATTTTTTCAAAAAAAGTTGTTCAGACGTCGAGGGCTAAGTCTGTTTCCGATGATAAAAACCCATCTGTTTCCCCCGAGAAACCTTTCAGGGGATAGTTTGCAACAGCTTGGCACCATTTTTGAGTGAATTGCAGAACGTCAGATTTTTGCTGAAATTGTGACCGCGCGGCTTAGGGATTTTTTCAAAAAAAGTTGTTCAGACGTCGAGGGCTAATTCTGTTTCCGATGATAAAAACCCATCTGTTTCCCCCGAGAAACCTTTCAGGGGATCGTTTGCAACAGCTTGGCACCATTTTTGAGTGAATTGCAGAACGTCAGATTTTTGCTGAAATTGTGACCGCCTGGCTTAGGGATTTTTTAAAAAATTTGTTCAGACGTCGAGGGCTAATTCTGTTTTCGATGATAAAAACCCATCTGTTTCCACCGAGAAACCTTTCAGGGGATCGTTTGCAACAGCTTGGCACCATTTTTGAGTGAATTGCAGAACGTCAGATTTTTGCTGAAATTGTGACCGCGCGGCTTAGGGATTTTTTCAAAAAAAGGTGTTCAGACGTCGAGGGCTAAGTCTGTTTCCGATGATAAAATCCCATCTGTTTCCACTGAAAAACCTTTCAGGGGGTCGTTTGCAACAGCTTGGCGCCATTTTTGAGTGAATTGCAGAACGTCAGATTTTTGCTGAAATTGTGACCGCGCGGCTTAGGGATTTTTTCAAAAAAAGTTGTTCAGACATCGAGGGCTAATTCTGTTTTCGATGATAAAAACCCATCTGTTTCCACCGAGAAGCCTTTCAGGGGATCGTTTGCAACAGCTTGGCACCATTTTTGAGTGAATTGCAGAACGTCAGATTTTTGCTGAAATTTTGACCGCGCGGCTTAGGGTTTTTTAAAAAATTTGTTCAGACGTCGAGGGCTAATTCTGTTTTCGATGATAAAAACCCATCTGTTTCCACCGAAAAACCTTTCAGGGGATCCTTTACAACAGCATGGCATCATTTTTGAGTGAATTGCAGAACGTCAGATTTTTGCTGAAATTGTGACCGCGCGGCTTAGGGATTTTTTCAAAAAAAGTTGTTCAGACGTCGAGGGCTATTTCTGTTTCCGATGAAAAGAACCCATGTTTTTCAACCGAAAAACCTTTCAGGGCATCGTTTACAACAGCTTGGCACCATTTTTGAGTGAATTGCAGAACGTCAGATTTTTGCTGAAATTGTGACCGCGCGGCTTAGGGATTTTTTCAAAAAAAGTTGTTCAGACGTCGAGGGCTAATTCTGTTTTCGATGATAAAAACCCATCTGTTTCCACCGAGAAGCCTTTCAGGGGATCGTTTGCAACAGCTTGGCACCATTTTTGAGTGAATTGCAGAACGTCAGATTTTTGCTGAAATTGTGACAGCGCGGCTTAGGGTTTTTTAAAAAATTTGTTCAGACGTCGAGGGCTAATTCTGTTTTCGATGATAAAAACCCATCTGTTTCCACCGAAAAACCTTTCAGGGGATCCTTTACAACAGCATGGCATCATTTTTGAGTGAATTGCAGAACGTCAGATTTTTGCTGAAATTGTGACCGCGCGGCTTAGGGATTTTTTCAAAAAAAGTTGTTCAGACGTCGAGGGCTATTTCTGTTTCCGATGAAAAGAACCCATGTTTTTCAACCGAAAAACCTTTCAGGGCATCGTTTACAACAGCTTGGCACCATTTTTGAGTGAATTGCAGAACGTCAGATTTTTGCTGAAATTGTGACCGCGCGGCTTAGGGATTTTTTCAAAAAAAGTTGTTCAGACGTCGAGGGCGAATTCTGTTTTCGATGATAAAAACCCATCTGTTTCCACCGAAAAACCTTTCAGGGGATAGTTTGCAACAGCTTGGCGCCATTTTTGAGTGAATTGCAGAACGTCAGATTTTTGCTGAAATTTTGAACGCGCGGCTTAGGGATTTTTTCAAAAAAAGTTGTTCAAACGTCGAGGGCTAATTCTGTTTTCGATGATAAAAACCCATCTGTTTCCACCGAGAAGCCTTTCAGGGGATCGTTTGAAACAGCTTGGCATCATTTTTGAGTGAATTGCAGAACGTCAGATTTTTGCTGAAATTGTGACCGCGCGGCTTAGGGATTTTTTCAAAAAAAGTTGTTCAGACGTCGAGGGCTAATTCTGTTTTCGATGAAAAAAACCCATCTGTTTCCACTGAAAAACCTTTCAGGGGATCGTTTGCAACAGCTTGGCATCATTTTTGAGTGAATTGCAGAACGTCAGATTTTTGCTGAAATTGTGACCGCGCGGCTTAGGGATTTTTCCAAAAAAGGTTGTTCAGACGTCAAACGGCTAGTTCTGTTTCTGATGATAAAAACCCATCTGTTTCCACCGAAAAACCTTTCAGGGGATCCTTTGCAACAGCTTGGCGCCATTTTTGAGTGAATTGCAGAACCTCAGATTTTTGCTGAAATTGTGACCGCGCGGCTTAGGGATTTTTTCAAAAAAAGTTGTTCAGACGTCGAGGGCTAAGTCTGTTTCCGATGATAAAAACCCATCTGTTTCCCCCGAGAAACCTTTCAGGGGATAGTTTGCAACAGCTTGGCACCATTTTTGAGTGAATTGCAGAACGTCAGATTTTTGCTGAAATTGTGACCGCGCGGCTTAGGGATTTTTTCAAAAAAAGTTGTTCAGACGTCGAGGGCTAATTCTGTTTCCGATGATAAAAACCCATCTGTTTCCCCCGAGAAACCTTTCAGGGGATCGTTTGCAACAGCTTGGCACCATTTTTGAGTGAATTGCAGAACGTCAGATTTTTGCTGAAATTGTGACCGCCTGGCTTAGGGATTTTTTAAAAAATTTGTTCAGACGTCGAGGGCTAATTCTGTTTTCGATGATAAAAACCCATCTGTTTCCACCGAGAAACCTTTCAGGGGATCGTTTGCAACAGCTTGGCACCATTTTTGAGTGAATTGCAGAACGTCAGATTTTTGCTGAAATTGTGACCGCGCGGCTTAGGGATTTTTTCAAAAAAAGGTGTTCAGACGTCGAGGGCTAAGTCTGTTTCCGATGATAAAATCCCATCTGTTTCCACTGAAAAACCTTTCAGGGGGTCGTTTGCAACAGCTTGGCGCCATTTTTGAGTGAATTGCAGAACGTCAGATTTTTGCTGAAATTGTGACCGCGCGGCTTAGGGATTTTTTCAAAAAAAGTTGTTCAGACATCGAGGGCTAATTCTGTTTTCGATGATAAAAACCCATCTGTTTCCACCGAGAAGCCTTTCAGGGGATCGTTTGCAACAGCTTGGCACCATTTTTGAGTGAATTGCAGAACGTCAGATTTTTGCTGAAATTGTGACCGCGCGGCTTAGGGTTTTTTAAAAAATTTGTTCAGACGTCGAGGGCTAATTCTGTTTTCGATGATAAAAACCCATCTGTTTCCACCGAAAAACCTTTCAGGGGATCCTTTACAACAGCATGGCATCATTTTTGAGTGAATTGCAGAACGTCAGATTTTTGCTGAAATTGTGACCGCGCGGCTTAGGGATTTTTTCAAAAAAAGTTGTTCAGACGTCGAGGGCTATTTCTGTTTCCGATGAAAAGAACCCATGTTTTTCAACCGAAAAACCTTTCAGGGCATCGTTTACAACAGCTTGGCACCATTTTTGAGTGAATTGCAGAACCTCAGATTTTTGCTGGAATTGTGACCGCGCGGCTTAGGGATTCTTTCAAAAAAAGTTGTTCAGACGTCGAGGGCTAATTCTGTTTTCGATGATAAAAACCCATCTGTTTCCACCGAAAAACCTTTCAGGGGATCTTTTGCAACAGCTTGGCACCATTTTTGAGTGAATTGCAGAACGTCAGATTTTTGCTGAAATTGTGACCGCGCGGCTTAGGGATTTTTTCAAAAAAAGGTGTTCAGACGTCGAGGGCTAAGTCTGTTTCCGATGATAAAATCCCATCTGTTTCCACTGAAAAACCTTTCAGGGGGTCGTTTGCAACAGCTTGGCGCCATTTTTGAGTGAATTGCAGAACGTCAGATTTTTGCTGAAATTGTGACCGCGCGGCTTAGGGATTTTTTCAAAAAAAGTTGTTCAGACATCGAGGGCTAATTCTGTTTTCGATGATAAAAACCCATCTGTTTCCACCGAGAAGCCTTTCAGGGGATCGTTTGCAACAGCTTGGCACCATTTTTGAGTGAATTGCAGAACGTCAGATTTTTGCTGAAATTGTGACCGCGCGGCTTAGGGTTTTTTAAAAAATTTGTTCAGACGTCGAGGGCTAAGTCTGTTTTATATGATAAAAACCCATCTGTTTCCACCGAAAAACCTTTCAGGGGTTTCGTTTGCAACAGCTTGGCATCATTTTTGAGTGAATTGCAGAACGTCAGATTTTTGCTGAAATTGTGACCGCGCGGCTTAGGGATTTTTTCAAAAAAAGTTGTTCAGACGTCGAGGGCTAATTCTGTTTCCGATGATAAAGAGCATCTGTTTTCCCTGAAAAACCTTTCAGGGGATCGCTTGCAACAGCTTGGCACCATTTTTGAGTGAATTGCAGAACGTCAGATTTTTGCTGACATTGTGACCGCGCGGCTTAGGGATTTTTTCAAAAAAAGTTGTTCAGACGTCGAGGGCTAAGTCTGTTTCCGATGATAAAAACCCATCTGTTTCCACTGAAAAACCTTTCAGCGGATCGTTTGCAACAGTCTGGAACCACTTTTGAGTGAATTGCAGAATGTCAGATTTTTGCTGGAATTGTGACCGCGCGGCTTAGGGATTTTTTCAAAAAAAGTTGTTCAGACGTCGAGGGCTAATTCTGTTCCCGATGATAAGAATCCATCTTTTTCCACCGAAAAACCTTTCAGGGGATCGTTTGCAACAGCTTGGCACCATTTTTGAGTCAATTGCAGAACGTCAGATTTTTGCTGAAATTGTGACCGCGCGGCTTAGGGATTTTTTCAAAAAAAGTTGTTCAGACGTCAAGGGCTAAGTCTGCTTCCGATGATAAAAACCAATCTGTTTCCACCGAAAAACCTTTCAGGGGATCCTTTACAACAGCATGGCATCATTTTTGAGTGAATTGCAGAACGTCAGATTTTTGCTGAAATTGTGACCGCGCGGCTTAGGGATTTTTTCAAAAAAAGTTGTTCAGACGTCGAGGGCTATTTCTGTTTCCAATGATAAGAACCCATCTTTTTCCACCGAAAAACCTTTCAGGGGATCGTTTGCAACAGCTTGGCACCATTTTTGAGTGAATTGCAGAACGTCAGATTTTTGCTGAAATTGTGACCGCGCGGCTTAGGGATTTTTTCAAAAAAAGTTGTTCAGACGTCGAGGGCTAAGTCTGCTTCCGATAATAAAAACCAATCTGTTTCCACCGAAAAACCTTTCAGGGGATCCTTTACAACATCATGGCATCATTTTTGAGTGAATTGCAGAACGTCAGATATTTGCTGAAATTGTGACCGCGCGGCTTAGGGATTTTTTCAAAAAAAATTGTTCAGACGTCGAGGGCTATTTCTGTTTCCGATGATAAGAACCCATCTTTTTCCACTGAGAAACCTTTCAGTGGATCGTTTGCAACAGCTTGGCAACATTTTTGAGTGAATTGCAGAACGTCAGATTTTTGCTGAAATTGTGACCGCGTGGCTTAGGGATTTTTTCAAAAAAAGTTGTTCAGACGTCGAGGGCTAATTCTGTTTTCGATGATAAAGAGCATCTGTTTTCCCCGAAAAACCTTTCAGTGGATCGTTTGCAACAGCTTGGCACCATTTTGGAGTGAATTGCAGAACATCAGATTTTTGCTGAAATTGTGACCGCGCGGCTTAGGGATTTTTTCAAAAAAAGTTGTTCAGACGTCAAACGGCTAGTTCTGTTTCTGATGATAAAAACCCATCTGTTTCCACTGAAAAACCTTTCAGGGGATCCTTTGCAACAGCTTGGCACCATTTTTGAGTGAATTGCAGAACGTCAGATTTTTGCTGACATTGTGACCGCGCGGCTTAGGGATTTTTTCAAAAAAAGTTGTTCAGACGTCGAGGGCTAAGTCTGTTTCCGATGATAAAAACCCATCTGTTTCCACTGAAAAACCTTTCAGCGGATCGTTTGCAACAGCTTGGAACCACTTTTGAGTGAATTGCAGAATGTCAGAATTTTGCTGAAATTGTGACCGCGCGGCTTAGGGATTTTTTCAAAAAAAGTTGTTCAGACGTCGACGGCTAAGTCTGCTTCCGATGATAAAAACCAATCTGTTTCCACCGAAAAACCTTTCAGGGGATCCTTTACAACAGCATGGCATCATTTTTGAGTGAATTGCAGAACGTCAGATTTTTGCTGAAATTGTGACCGCGCGGCTTAGGGATTTTTTCAAAAAAAGTTGTTCAGACGTCGAGGGCTATTTCTGTTTCCGATGAAAAGAACCCATGTTTTTCAACCGAAAAACCTTTCAGGGCATCGTTTACAACAGCTTGGCACCATTTTTGAGTGAATTGCAGAACCTCAGATTTTTGCTGGAATTGTGACCGCGCGGCTTAGGGATTCTTTCAAAAAAAGTTGTTCAGACGTCGAGGGCTAATTCTGTTTTCGATGATAAAAACCCATCTGTTTCCACCGAAAAACCTTTCAGGGGATCTTTTGCAACAGCTTGGCACCATTTTTGAGTGAATTGCAGAACGTCAGATTTTTGCTGAAATTGTGACCGCGCGGCTTAGGGTTTTTTAAAAAATTTGTTCAGACGTCGAGGGCTAAGTCTGTTTTCTATGATAAAAACCCATCTGTTTTCACCGAAAAACCTTTCAGGGGTTTCGTTTGCAACAGCTTGGCATCATTTTTGAGTGAATTGCAGAACGTCAGATTTTTGCTGAAATTGTGACCGCGCGGCTTAGGGATTTTTTCAAAAAAAGTTGTTCAGACGTCGAGGGCTAATTCTGTTTCCGATGATAAAGAGCATCTGTTTTCCCTGAAAAACCTTTCAGGGGATCGCTTGCAACAGCTTGGCACCATTTTTGAGTGAATTGCAGAACGTCAGATTTTTGCTGACATTGTGACCGCGCGGCTTAGGGATTTTTTCAAAAAAAGTTGTTCAGACGTCGAGGGCTAAGTCTGTTTCCGATGATAAAAACCCATCTGTTTCCACTGAAAAACCTTTCAGCGGATCGTTTGCAACAGCTTGGAACCACTTTTGAGTGAATTGCAGAATGTCAGATTTTTGCTGAAATTGTGACCGCGCGGCTTAGGGATTTTTTCAAAAAAAGTTGTTCAGACGTCGAGGGCTAATTCTGTTTTCGATGATAAAAACCCATCTGTTTCCACCGAAAAACCTTTCAGGGGATCCTTTACAACAGCATGGCATCATTTTTGAGTGAATTGCAGAACGTCAGATTTTTGCTGAAATTGTGACCGCGCGGCTTAGGGATTTTTTCAAAAAAAGTTGTTCAGACGTCGAGGGCTATTTCTGTTTCCGATGAAAAGAACCCATGTTTTTCAACCGAAAAACCTTTCAGGGCATCGTTTACAACAGCTTGGCACCATTTTTGAGTGAATTGCAGAACCTCAGATTTTTGCTGGAATTGTGACCGCGCGGCTTAGGGATTCTTTCAAAAAAAGTTGTTCAGACGTCGAGGGCTAATTCTGTTTTCGATGATAAAAACCCATCTGTTTCCACCGAAAAACCTTTCAGGGGATCTTTTGCAACAGCTTGGCACCATTTTTGAGTGAATTGCAGAACGTCAGATTTTTGCTGAAATTGTGACCGCGCGGCTTAGGGATTTTTTCAAAAAAAGGTGTTCAGACGTCGAGGGCTAAGTCTGTTTCCGATGATAAAATCCCATCTGTTTCCACTGAAAAACCTTTCAGGGGGTCGTTTGCAACAGCTTGGCGCCATTTTTGAGTGAATTGCAGAACGTCAGATTTTTGCTGAAATTGTGACCGCGCGGCTTAGGGATTTTTTCAAAAAAAGTTGTTCAGACATCGAGGGCTAATTCTGTTTTCGATGATAAAAACCCATCTGTTTCCACCGAGAAGCCTTTCAGGGGATCGTTTGCAACAGCTTGGCACCATTTTTGAGTGAATTGCAGAACGTCAGATTTTTGCTGAAATTGTGACCGCGCGGCTTAGGGTTTTTTAAAAAATTTGTTCAGACGTCGAGGGCTAAGTCTGTTTTATATGATAAAAACCCATCTGTTTCCACCGAAAAACCTTTCAGGGGTTTCGTTTGCAACAGCTTGGCATCATTTTTGAGTGAATTGCAGAACGTCAGATTTTTGCTGAAATTGTGACCGCGCGGCTTAGGGATTTTTTCAAAAAAAGTTGTTCAGACGTCGAGGGCTAATTCTGTTTCCGATGATAAAGAGCATCTGTTTTCCCTGAAAAACCTTTCAGGGGATCGCTTGCAACAGCTTGGCACCATTTTTGAGTGAATTGCAGAACGTCAGATTTTTGCTGACATTGTGACCGCGCGGCTTAGGGATTTTTTCAAAAAAAGTTGTTCAGACGTCGAGGGCTAAGTCTGTTTCCGATGATAAAAACCCATCTGTTTCCACTGAAAAACCTTTCAGCGGATCGTTTGCAACAGTCTGGAACCACTTTTGAGTGAATTGCAGAATGTCAGATTTTTGCTGGAATTGTGACCGCGCGGCTTAGGGATTTTTTCAAAAAAAGTTGTTCAGACGTCGAGGGCTAATTCTGTTCCCGATGATAAGAATCCATCTTTTTCCACCGAAAAACCTTTCAGGGGATCGTTTGCAACAGCTTGGCACCATTTTTGAGTCAATTGCAGAACGTCAGATTTTTGCTGAAATTGTGACCGCGCGGCTTAGGGATTTTTTCAAAAAAAGTTGTTCAGACGTCAAGGGCTAAGTCTGCTTCCGATGATAAAAACCAATCTGTTTCCACCGAAAAACCTTTCAGGGGATCCTTTACAACAGCATGGCATCATTTTTGAGTGAATTGCAGAACGTCAGATTTTTGCTGAAATTGTGACCGCGCGGCTTAGGGATTTTTTCAAAAAAAGTTGTTCAGACGTCGAGGGCTATTTCTGTTTCCAATGATAAGAACCCATCTTTTTCCACCGAAAAACCTTTCAGGGGATCGTTTGCAACAGCTTGGCACCATTTTTGAGTGAATTGCAGAACGTCAGATTTTTGCTGAAATTGTGACCGCGCGGCTTAGGGATTTTTTCAAAAAAAGTTGTTCAGACGTCGAGGGCTAAGTCTGCTTCCGATAATAAAAACCAATCTGTTTCCACCGAAAAACCTTTCAGGGGATCCTTTACAACATCATGGCATCATTTTTGAGTGAATTGCAGAACGTCAGATATTTGCTGAAATTGTGACCGCGCGGCTTAGGGATTTTTTCAAAAAAAATTGTTCAGACGTCGAGGGCTATTTCTGTTTCCGATGATAAGAACCCATCTTTTTCCACTGAGAAACCTTTCAGTGGATCGTTTGCAACAGCTTGGCAACATTTTTGAGTGAATTGCAGAACGTCAGATTTTTGCTGAAATTGTGACCGCGTGGCTTAGGGATTTTTTCAAAAAAAGTTGTTCAGACGTCGAGGGCTAATTCTGTTTTCGATGATAAAGAGCATCTGTTTTCCCCGAAAAACCTTTCAGTGGATCGTTTGCAACAGCTTGGCACCATTTTGGAGTGAATTGCAGAACATCAGATTTTTGCTGAAATTGTGACCGCGCGGCTTAGGGATTTTTTCAAAAAAAGTTGTTCAGACGTCAAACGGCTAGTTCTGTTTCTGATGATAAAAACCCATCTGTTTCCACTGAAAAACCTTTCAGGGGATCCTTTGCAACAGCTTGGCACCATTTTTGAGTGAATTGCAGAACGTCAGATTTTTGCTGACATTGTGACCGCGCGGCTTAGGGATTTTTTCAAAAAAAGTTGTTCAGACGTCGAGGGCTAAGTCTGTTTCCGATGATAAAAACCCATCTGTTTCCACTGAAAAACCTTTCAGCGGATCGTTTGCAACAGCTTGGAACCACTTTTGAGTGAATTGCAGAATGTCAGAATTTTGCTGAAATTGTGACCGCGCGGCTTAGGGATTTTTTCAAAAAAAGTTGTTCAGACGTCGACGGCTAAGTCTGCTTCCGATGATAAAAACCAATCTGTTTCCACCGAAAAACCTTTCAGGGGATCCTTTACAACAGCATGGCATCATTTTTGAGTGAATTGCAGAACGTCAGATTTTTGCTGAAATTGTGACCGCGCGGCTTAGGGATTTTTTCAAAAAAAGTTGTTCAGACGTCGAGGGCTATTTCTGTTTCCGATGAAAAGAACCCATGTTTTTCAACCGAAAAACCTTTCAGGGCATCGTTTACAACAGCTTGGCACCATTTTTGAGTGAATTGCAGAACCTCAGATTTTTGCTGGAATTGTGACCGCGCGGCTTAGGGATTCTTTCAAAAAAAGTTGTTCAGACGTCGAGGGCTAATTCTGTTTTCGATGATAAAAACCCATCTGTTTCCACCGAAAAACCTTTCAGGGGATCTTTTGCAACAGCTTGGCACCATTTTTGAGTGAATTGCAGAACGTCAGATTTTTGCTGAAATTGTGACCGCGCGGCTTAGGGTTTTTTAAAAAATTTGTTCAGACGTCGAGGGCTAAGTCTGTTTTCTATGATAAAAACCCATCTGTTTTCACCGAAAAACCTTTCAGGGGTTTCGTTTGCAACAGCTTGGCATCATTTTTGAGTGAATTGCAGAACGTCAGATTTTTGCTGAAATTGTGACCGCGCGGCTTAGGGATTTTTTCAAAAAAAGTTGTTCAGACGTCGAGGGCTAATTCTGTTTCCGATGATAAAGAGCATCTGTTTTCCCTGAAAAACCTTTCAGGGGATCGCTTGCAACAGCTTGGCACCATTTTTGAGTGAATTGCAGAACGTCAGATTTTTGCTGACATTGTGACCGCGCGGCTTAGGGATTTTTTCAAAAAAAGTTGTTCAGACGTCGAGGGCTAAGTCTGTTTCCGATGATAAAAACCCATCTGTTTCCACTGAAAAACCTTTCAGCGGATCGTTTGCAACAGCTTGGAACCACTTTTGAGTGAATTGCAGAATGTCAGATTTTTGCTGAAATTGTGACCGCGCGGCTTAGGGATTTTTTCAAAAAAAGTTGTTCAGACGTCGAGGGCTAATTCTGTTTCCGATGATAAGAATCCATCTTTTTCCACCGAAAAACCTTTCAGGGGATCGTTTGCAACAGCTTGGCACCATTTTTGAGTCAATTGCAGAACGTCAGATTTTTGCAGAAATTGTGACCGCGCGGCTTAGGGATTTTTTCAAAAAAAGTTGTTCAGACGTCGAGGGCTAAGTCTGCTTCCGATGATAAAAACCAATCTGTTTCCACCGAAAAACCTTTCAGGGGATCCTTTACAACAACATGGCATCATTTTTGAGTGAATTGCAGAACGTCAGATTTTTGCTGAAATTGTGACCGCGCGGCTTAGGGATTTTTTCAAAAAAAGTTGTTCAGACGTCGAGGGCTATTTCTGTTTCCAATGATAAGAACCCATCTTTTTCCACCGAAAAACCTTTCAGGGGATCGTTTGCAACAGCTTGGCACCATTTTTGAGTGAATTGCAGAACGTCAGATTTTTGCTGAAATTGTGACCGCGCGGCTTAGGGATTTTTTCAAAAAAAGTTGTTCAGACGTCGAGGGCTAAGTCTGCTTCCGATAATAAAAACCAATCTGTTTCCACCGAAAAACCTTTCAGGGGATCCTTTACAACAGCATGGCATCATTTTTGAGTGAATTGCAGAACGTCAGATATTTGCTGAAATTGTGACCGCGCGGCTTAGGGATTTTTTCAAAAAAAGTTGTTCAGACGTCGAGGGCTATTTCTGTTTCCGATGATAAAGAGCATCTGTTTTCCCCGAAAAACCTTTCAGTGGATCGTTTGCAACAGCTTGGCACCATTTTGGAGTGAATTGCAGAACATCAGATTTTTGCTGAAATTGTGACCGCGCGGCTTAGGGATTTTTTCAAAAAAAGTTGACCAGACGTCAAACGGCTAGTTCTGTTTCTGATGATAAAAACCCATCTGTTTCCACTGAAAAACCTTTCAGGGGATCCTTTGCAACAGCTTGGCACCATTTTTGAGTGAATTGCAGAACGTCAGATTTTTGCTGACATTGTGACCGCGCGGCTTAGGGATTTTTTCAAAAAAAGTTGTTCAGACGTCGAGGGCTAAGTCTGTTTCCGATGATAAAAACCCATCTGTTTCCACTGAAAAACCTTTCAGCGGATCGTTTGCAACAGCTTGGAACCACTTTTGAGTGAATTGCAGAATGTCAGAATTTTGCTGAAATTGTGACCGCGCGGCTTAGGGATTTTTTCAAAAAAAGTTGTTCAGACGTTGAGGGCTAATTCTGTTTCCGATGATAAGAATCCATCTTTTTCCACCGAAAAACCTTTCAGGGGATCGTTTACAACAGCTTGGCACCATTTTTGAGTGAATTGCAGAACGTCAGATTTTTGCTGAAATTGTGACCGCGCGGCTTAGGGATTTTTTCAAAAAAAGTTGTTCAGACGTCGAGGGCTAAGTCTGCTTCCGATGATAAAAACCAATCTGTTTCCCCCGAAAACCTTTCAGGGGATCCTTTACAACAGCATGGCATCATTTTTGAGTGAATTGCAGAACGTCAGATTTTTGCTGAAATTGTGACCGCGCGGCTTAGGGATTTTTTCAAAAAAAGTTGTTCAGACGTCGAGGGCTATTTCTGTTTCCGATGATAAGAACCCATCTTTTTCCACCGAAAAACCTTTCAGGGCATCGTTTACAACAGCTTGGCAACATTTTTGAGTGAATTGCAGAACATCAGATTTTTGCTGAAATTGTGACTGCGCGGCTTAGGGATTTTTTCAAAAAAAGTTGTTCATACGTAGAGGGCTGTGTCTGTTTCCGATTATAAAAACCCATCTGTTTCCACTGAAAAACCTTTCAGTGGATCGTTTGCAACAGCTTGGCACCATTTTTGAGTGAATTGCAGAACATCAGATTTTTGCTGAAATTTTGACCGCGCGGCTTAGGGATTTTTTAAAAAAAAATTGTTCAGACGTCAAACGGCTAGTTCTGTTTCTGATGATAAAAACCCATCTGTTTCCACTGAAAAACCTTTCAGGGGATCCTTTGCAACAGCTTGGCACCATTTTTGAGTGAATTGCAGAACGTCAGATTTTTGCTGACATTGTGACCGCGCGGCTTAGGGATTTTTTCAAAAAAAGTTGTTCAGACGTCGAGGGCTAAGTCTGTTTCCTATGATAAAAACCCATCTGTTTCCACTGAAAAACCTTTCAGCGGATCGTTTGCAACAGCTTGGAACCACTTTTGAGTGAATTGCAGAATGTCAGATTTTTGCTGAAATTGTGACCGCGCGGCTTAGGGATTTTTTCAAAAAAAGTTGTTCAGACGTCGAGGGCTAATTCTGTTTCCGATGATAAGAATCCATCTTTTTCCACCGAAAAACCTTTCAGGGGATCGTTTGCAACAGCTTGGCACCATTTTTGAGTCAATTGCAGAACGTCAGATTTTTGCTGAAATTGTGACCGCGCGGCTTAGGGATTTTTTCAAAAAAAGTTGTTCAGACGTCGAGGGCTAAGTCTGCTTCCGATGATAAAAACCAATCTGTTTCCAACGAAAAACCTTTCAGGGGATCCTTTACAACAGCATGGCATCATTTTTGAGTGAATTGCAGAACGTCAGATTTTTGCTGAAATTGTGACCGCGCGGCTTAGGGATTTTTTCAAAAAAAGTTGTTCAGACGTCGAGGGCTATTTCTGTTTCCAATGATAAGAACCCATCTTTTTCCACCGAAAAACCTTTCAGGGGATCGTTTGCAACAGCTTGGCACCATTTTTGAGTGAATTGCAGAACGTCAGATTTTTGCTGAAATTGTGACCGCGCGGCTTAGGAATTTTTTCAAAAAAAGTTGTTCAGACGTCGAGGGCTAAGTCTGCTTCCGATAATAAAAACCAATCTGTTTCCACCGAAAAACCTTTCAGGGGATCCTTTACAACAGCATGGCATCATTTTTGAGTGAATTGCAGAACGTCAGATATTTGCTGAAATTGTGACCGCGCGGCTTAGGGATTTTTTCAAAAAAAGTTGTTCAGACGTCGAGGGCTATTTCTGTTTCCGATGATAAGAACCCATCTTTTTCCACTGAGAAACCTTTCAGTGGATCGTTTGCAACAGCTTGGCAACATTTTTGAGTGAATTGCAGAACGTCAGATTTTTGCTGAAATTGTGACCGCGTGGCTTAGGGATTTTTTCAAAAAAAGTTGTTCAGACGTCGAGGGCTAATTCTGTTTCCGATGATAAAGAGCATCTGTTTTCCCCGAAAAACCTTTCAGTGGATCGTTTGCAACAGCTTGGCACCATTTTGGAGTGAATTGCAGAACATCAGATTTTTGCTGAAATTGTGACCGCGCGGCTTAGGGATTTTTTCAAAAAAAGTTGTTCAGACGTCAAACGGCTAGTTCTGGTTCTGATGATAAAAACCCATCTGTTTCCAATGAAAAACCTTTCAGGGGATCCTTTGCAACAGCTTGGCACCATTTTTGAGTGAATTGCAGAACGTCAGATTTTTGCTGACATTGTGACCACGCGGCTTAGGGATTTTTTCAAAAAAAGTTGTTCAGACGTCGAGGGCTAAGTCTGTTTCCGATGATAAAAACCCATCTGTTTCCACTGAAAAACCTTTCAGGGCATCGTTTACAACAGCTTGGCAACATTTTTGAGTGAATTGCAGAACATCAGATTTTTGCTGAAATTGTGACTGCGCGGCTTAGGGATTTTTTCAAAAAAAGTTGTTCATACGTAGAGGGCTGTGTCTGTTTCCGATTATAAAAACCCATCTGTTTCCACTGAAAAACCTTTCAGTGGATCGTTTGCAACAGCTTGGCACCATTTTTGAGTCAATTGCAGAACGTCAGATTTTTGCTGAAATTGTGACCGCGCGGCTTAGGGATTTTTTCAAAAAAAGTTGTTCAGACGTCGAGGGCTAAGTCTGCTTCCGATGATAAAAACCAATCTGTTTCCACCGAAAAACCTTTCAGGGGATCCTTTACAACAGCATGGCATCATTTTTGAGTGAATTGCAGAACGTCAGATTTTTGCTGAAATTGTGACCGCGCGGCTTAGGGATTTTTTCAAAAAAAGTTGTTCAGACGTCGAGGGCTATTTCTGTTTCCGATGATAAAAACCCATCTGTTTCCACTGAAAAACCTTTCAGCGGATCGTTTGCAACAGCTTGGAACCACTTTTGAGTGAATTGCAGAATGTCAGAATTTTGCTGAAATTGTGACCGCGCGGCTTAGGGATTTTTTCAAAAAAAGTTGTTCAGACGTTGAGGGCTAATTCTGTTTCCGATGATAAGAATCCATCTTTTTCCACCGAAAAACCTTTCAGGGGATCGTTTACAACAGCTTGGCACCATTTTTGAGTGAATTGCAGAACGTCAGATTTTTGCTGAAATTGTGACCGCGCGGCTTAGGGATTTTTTCAAAAAAAGTTGTTCAGACGTCGACGGCTAAGTCTGCTTCCGATGATAAAAACCAATCTGTTTCCACCGAAAAACCTTTCAGGGGATCCTTTACAACAGCATGGCATCATTTTTGAGTGAATTGCAGAACGTCAGATTTTTGCTGAAATTGTGACCGCGCGGCTTAGGGATTTTTTCAAAAAAAGTTGTTCAGACGTCGAGGGCTATTTCTGTTTCCGATGATAAGAACCCATCTTTTTCCACCGAAAAACCTTTCAGGGCATCGTTTGCAACAGCTTGGCACCATTTTTGAGTGAATTGCAGAACATCAGATTTTTGCTGAAATTTTGACCACGCGGCTTAGGGATTTTTTTAAAAAAAGTTGTTCAGACGTCAAACGGCTAGTTCTGTTTCTGATGATAAAAACCCATCTGTTTCCACTGAAAAACCTTTCAGGGGATCCTTTGCAACAGCTTGGCACCATTTTTGAGTGAATTGCAGAACGTCAGATTTTTGCTGACATTGTGACCGCGCGGCTTAGGGATTTTTTCAAAAAAAGTTGTTCAGACGTCGAGGGCTAAGTCTGTTTCCTATGATAAAAACCCATCTGTTTCCACTGAAAAACCTTTCAGCGGATCGTTTGCAACAGCTTGGAACCACTTTTGAGTGAATTGCAGAATGTCAGATTTTTGCTGAAATTGTGACCGCGCGGCTTAGGGATTTTTTCAAAAAAAGTTGTTCAGACGTCGAGGGCTAATTCTGTTTCCGATGATAAGAATCCATCTTTTTCCACCGAAAAACCTTTCAGGGGATCGTTTGCAACAGCTTGGCACCATTTTTGAGTCAATTGCAGAACGTCAGATTTTTGCTGAAATTGTGACCGCGCGGCTTAGGGATTTTTTCAAAAAAAGTTGTTCAGACGTCGAGGGCTAAGTCTGCTTCCGATGATAAAAACCAATCTGTTTCCACCGAAAAACCTTTCAGGGGATCCTTTACAACAGCATGGCATCATTTTTGAGTGAATTGCAGAACGTCAGATTCTTGCTGAAATTGTGACCGCGCGGCTTAGGGATTTTTTCAAAAAAAGTTGTTCAGACGTCGAGGGCTATTTCTGTTTCCGATGATAAAAACCCATCTGTTTCCACTGAAAAACCTTTCAGCAGATCGTTTGCAACAGCTTGGAACCACTTTTGAGTGAATTGCAGAATGTCAGAATTTTGCTGAAATTGTGACCGCGCGGCTTAGGGATTTTTTCAAAAAAAGTTGTTCAGACGTCGAGGGCTATTTCTGTTTCCGATGATAAGAACCCGTCTTTTTCCACCAAAAAACCTTTCAGGGCATCGTTTACAACAGCTTGGCACCATTTTTGAGTGAATTGCAGAACGTCAGATTTTTGCTGAAATTGTGACTGCGCGGCTTAGGGATTTTTTCAAAAAAAGTTGTTCAGACGTCGAGGGCTAATTCTGTTTTCGATGATAAAAACCCATCTGTTTCCACCGAAAAACCTTTCAGGGGATCCTTTGCAACAGCTTGGCACCATTTTTGAGTGAATTGCAGAACGTCAGATTTTTGCTGAAATTGTGACCGCGCGGCTTAGGGATTTTTTCAAAAAAAGTTGTTCATACGTAGAGGGCTAAGTCTGTTTCCGATGATAAAAACCCATCTGTTTCCACTGAAAAACCTTTCAGGGGATCGTTTGCAACACCTTGGCACCATTTTTGAGTGAATTGCAGATCGTCAGATTTTTGCTGAAATTCTGACCGCGCGGCTTAGGGATTTTTTCAAAAAAAGTTGTTCAGACGTCAAGGGCTAATTCTGTTTCCGATGATAAAGAGCATCTGTTTCCCCCGAAAAACCTTTCAGGGGATCGCTTGCAACAGCTTGGCACCATTTTTGAGTGAATTGCAGAACGTCAGATTTTTGCTGAAATTGTGACCGCGCGGCTTAGGGATTTTTTTCAAAAAA
This sequence comes from Podarcis filfolensis, assembly GCF_964270895.1. NCBI lineage: Eukaryota > Metazoa > Chordata > Lepidosauria > Squamata > Lacertidae > Podarcis > Podarcis filfolensis. The sequence goes on from NW_028149458.1 coordinate 107,645, forward strand.
AGTTGTTCAGACGTCGAGGGCTATTTCTGTTTCCGATGATAAGAACCCATCTTTTTCCACCTTAAAACCTTTCAGGGCATCGTTTACAACAGCTTGGCACCATTTTTGAGTGAATTGCAGAACGTCAGATTTTTGCTGAAATTGTGACCGCGCGGCTTAGGGATTTTTTCAAAAAAAGTTGTTCAGACGTCAAACGGCTAGTTCTGTTTCGGATGATAAAAACCCATCTGTTTCCACCGAAAAACCTTTCAGGGGATCCTTTGCAACAGCTTGGCGCCATTTTTGAGTGAATTGCAGAACGTCAGATTTTTGCTGAAATTGTGACCGCGCGGCTTACGGATTTTTTCAAAAAAAGTTGTTCAGACGTCGAGGGCTAAGTCTGTTTCCGATGATAAAAACCCATCTTTTTCCACCAAAAACCTTTCAGGGGATTGTTTGCAACAGCTTGGCACCATTTTTGAGTGAATTGCAGAACGTCAGATTTTTGCTGAAATTGTGACCGCGCGGCTTAGGGATTTTTTCAAAAAAAGTTGTTCAGACGTCGAGGGCTAAGTCTGTTTCCGATGATAAAAACCCATCTGTTTCCACTGAAAAACCTTTCAGGGGATCGTTTGCAACAGCTTGGCATCATTTTTGAGTGAATTGCAGAACGTCAGATTTTTCCTGAAATTGTATACGCGCGGCTTAGGGAATTTTTCAAAAAAGGTTGTTCAGACTTCAAACGGCTAGTTCTGTTTCTGATGCTAAAAACCCATCTGTTTCCACCGAAAAACCTTTCAGGGGATCCTTTGCAACAGCTTGGCGCCATTTTTGAGTGAATTGCAGAACGTCAGATTTTTGCTGAAATTGTGACCGCGCGGCTTACGGATTTTTTCAAAAAAAGTTGTTCAGACGTCGAGGGCTAATTCTGTTTCCGATGATAAGAACCCATCTTTTTACACCGAAAAAGGTTTCAGGGGATCGTTTGCAACAGCTTGGCACCATTTTTGAGTGAATTGCAGAACGTCAGATTTTTGCTGAAATTGTGACCGCGCGGCTTACGGATTTTTTCAAAAAAAGTTGTTCAGACGTCGAGGGCTAAGTCTGTTTCCGATGATAAAAACCCATCTGTTTCCACTGAAAAACCTTTCAGGGGATAGTTTGCAACACCTTGGCACCATTTATGTGTGAAATGCAGAACGTCAGATTTTTGCTGAAATTGTGACCGAGCGACTTAGGGATTTTTTTAAAAAAAGTTGTTCAGACGTCGAGGGCTAATTCTGTTTCCGATGATAAGAACCCATCTGTTCCCACCGAAAAACCTTTCAGGGGATCGTTTGCAACAGCTTGGCACCATATTTGAGTGAATTGCAGAACGTCAGATTTTTGCTGAAATTGTGACCGCGTGGCTTAGGGATTTTTTCAAAAAAAGTTGTTCAGACGTCGAGGGCTAATTCTGTTTCCGATGATAAAGAGCATCTGTTTCCCCCGAAAAACCTTTCAGGGGATCGCTTGCAACAGCTTGGCACCATTTTTGAGTGAATTGCAGAACGTCAGATTTTTGCTGAAATTGTGACCGCGCGGCTTAGGGATTTTTTCAAAAAAAGTTGTTCATACGTAGAGGGCTAAGTCTGTTTCCGATGATAAAAACCCATCTGTTTCCACTGAAAAACCTTTCAGGGGATCGTTTGCAACAGCTTGGCACCATTTTTGAGTGAATTGCAGATCGTCAGATTTTTGCTGAAATTCTGACCGGGCGGCTTAGGGATTTTTTCAAAAAAAGTTGTTCAGACGTCG